>NW_024378073.1:0-76570 GCF_016835505.1 Polypterus senegalus
TGAAGGTGAGTGGAATAGGAAGACAACACTTCATATCAAAGACATTAGAAATAAATGAGAACTTGAAAAGCAGCAGAGCTTCACTGGTGATGATGAGTAGGGACACGAGAAGGGAGAGTTAGAGAAGACATTGTGTGGTGTCCTTCATGGCCTTTCACTGTTGACAGAATTCCAGGTGTTATTCAGTGGAAACTCAGACAGCATCACCCTAAAGTCCTCTGATATTCCATCAACTGCTTAAAGGGGACTTAACTCTACTGACAAAAACTCACACTGAAGGTCAACGCTGATGTTCTGAATTAGATCAGCAGACACAGCGTCTATTAATGGTCTAATTTGGTTTTATTTAAAAAATATCATTACATACAATCAAGTTCAACTTATACAACAAATGACTTTCAAAGTCAAAATAAAAAATAATAAAAAAAAATCAGAAAGTAAAAACAGAAATCTAAACAAACAAAAAAAATGCAAAAAATAAAAAACTACCAGACAGGATTCACACCACAACCCAGAAAAAGAGAGAAGAGCCGAGAGCTGGGCCAAAATTCCTGATAATTTAGATAAATAAATAATTAAATAAATAAAAAGGCAGACTTTACTTTTCCCCCTGCTATGGATGCTTATTTTAAAGTTTTACTAGTTAGATATTGATATATTTTAGAAAGGTTTTGAACAGATCTTTTAAGTGGGAATTTGTTTTTTTTAAATGTGAAACATCAGTGACCCAGTGACTTATCACAGTTGGGTTGGGGGTCTTCAGGTTCAGCAGGACAAGTCCACAAGCTCACAATGTGAGCAAGGCAGTTACAGTCAATGTGTCTTCCTTCACTTTTGGCCCTTATTGTAGCCCACCAACCATGGCTGTCTTGTAAAACATTCAAACATTTTGCCCCTAATGTTACTTTCTTGTCCTCCCAAAACGTGTGGCCCAGTGAGGCTGGTGCTCGATTGCCACACTCGCAGGTTGGATTCTTCCCAATTTCAAATGAGATAAAGTTGATCGATGAATGAGTCGAAGTCAGATGGTTAAATACTTCACATATATGGAGCTGGAGTGTATTCTATACATAACTGACTTCCTCTCCTTTTCTGAGATATTCATTAATAGGTCCTTTTCCCCGTATCCTTGGACCCTTAAAGGGGAGATTTTTTTAAATGTTTTTAGATTTGGCTCACATGCTGTCTGACTCCTCAGGACTTATCAGGATTTCTTCTGAAAAGGAAATGGGTGGGAGGTGTGGAAAATTGGGTAGGTTTTTTGGGTAGATTTTTGTTGTCTGTAGCTTCTGTGAACTTTGGTAATAACAGTGGACCTAACTTAGTTGGAAACGTCTTCATAAAATTCAGTGGTTGACATCAGGGCCTGTTGTTTCCCACTTTGGAGTGACTTTTCAGCATCCAGTAGTTCTGAGAGTGTCAGAGGTTTGTCCAGTTCCTCTGCACTAAGAGTGTCCAGCTTGTAAGAGCCATTTTCCTAGTTCTATAAAATGTATGAATATTTATTAGATGATAATGCATAAAATATGGGAGGTTCCTATAACCCCCGTGAATAGAATTGAGTTGGTATTTTCCTGTCATTTCTTAACAGTTTTGAGTAAACAATGTTCTTTAGTAAGTGTTTTGCCTTGCCTTGTGTAAGGTATAGAGGCATACGTTTTTTTAACCGTGTCCTTGAACGAATTCTTTTTTGTGCTTCGTGTTTGTGCTTATGCATTACGAGCCTGGCATATCTAAGTGCCAGCGCCTAAGGGTCTTTTGAGTGTGAAGTAACTCGTAAAATAAAAGATTTAAGTTTTGAACCGTATGTTTAAAGCATAAAGAAGAAGAAATAAATACTCTTTAAGTACAGAAGTAACCAAAGCTTCATAAGAAAAACTAAGTTTATAGAAGATACATTTTTCCTTTTTTGCCTTTATTCTTTGTGTGTAACTATTTTTCTTTTTATTCTTGTATGAATTATTTGCCTTTAACTTTAACTAAATATTTTTAAAAACGAACTTTTGGACTGAGAGATTTCTTTGACACGCGTCTTACCCGTGCCTGACTTCACCTTATGCAAAGCGGCTACACTAAAGTTAAAAAACCTGCCTGAAGTTTTGAAACCTGCTTAAGATCTGAACCTGCCTAGGACTGAAAGTTTTAAATTGCCTTGGATCATAAAAGAAAGCAAGCCTGTATTTTCAATGCCTGAGATCGACTGCAACGAAAGAAAACGACGACTTATAAAAGACTCAACAGGTACCTTTAATCTTTGTCTCTGATCGTAGTTGGACATATTTGAGAATTGTTAGTGCTCTTCAAGAGACTGTATAAATTACGAAGGATTTTAAGTACAGTACCTTGTGGGATCGTCATGGCGTTTCAATCCAGAAGCCAGAGCGAGCGTCGGCGTGGTGTCAATGAAAATCGCTTTGAATATGCGTCACAAAGGACCATCATATTCAGCAACATAAAGCCTTCCAGTTCATTATCAGCTAAACTTCAATCCGAAATGGACTGCAAATACAAACAATTATCTAGTGTGATGAAGGCTGTGAAGGATTTAAAAAAAATGAATTTATCTGTGAAACTATAAAATCGATCACCGAGAACCTGTTCTTTAACCAGAGATTGGAATATAAAAGGTTAAGTGTCAAACTCTTATCCATCCAGAACAACGAAGATACACGGAAAATGCTTCAAAAGGACTTTGATGCTAAAATGGAAATTGTTCGCACATTTTTGGAAAATACGATGGAATGGGTTTTTGAAGTACGTTAAAATATAAACTTCAACCAACAACCTGACTTTTCCAGTTACCAATTTAAGGAATATAAAAAGAAAGATGACATTTCCCTGCAGTTAAAGATTCCCAAACCTCTGCAAAAACTAAAAAGTCGCACAAGCACATTGACTACTTCTAGTAGTGCCATCAGATCTCAAGAGGCAGCACACGCTCTGCTATTAATTAAAGCAGAGAATCAAAGAAAGCAACAGGCCCTAGATGTAGAAGAAGCTCAATTGAAAGCTAAAAGAGATCAATTGGCTTTGGAGGCAGCTATTGCAGAATCCGACGCAAAATTAAAAGCACTTAAAGGGCTCAATGCAGTCCAAATAGACTGAGTCAGAAACCAGATGTGAAATTTGAAAAGTCGTCAGATGCGAACAGTTACAACTTTACAAATACGAATGAAAGCAAAAATCCCCAGCAATCGCTTTATGATCAGCAAAATAAAGCGCAAGCACCTCTTCAACAATCGTTTTATGATAAGCGCTACGATCAACAGAAAGAACAACAGTATAAGACTCAAACACCTTATGTGCCACACAAAAGATCCCAATATTTGACGGCGATCCCTTGAAATATGTGGACTTTATAAGAGCATTTGACCGAGCTATCGATGAGGCGATAGAGAATCCGCAAAATAAATTGGACCTATTGGCACAGTTTACTAAAGGTTCACCTCACGAGATTGTTAAAAACTGTAAACACTTGTCACCGTTAGAAGGTTATCAAAAGGCCAGAAAGAAATTCGAAAGTCTCTATGGAAACCAGCTACAGAAAGCCGATGTCTATATGAGAAAAGAAAAAGGGCGATCGCAAATAAAGCCAAACGATGGAGAAGGACAGAGCAATAATGCAAACTTTCTTGTCGAATGTATAAATATTATGCCCAACTTACAAAGCGGACAACAATTTGAAAGTAAGGATAACCTTTCTACTAAAGTCTCCAAATGTCCACAAGACCTACTAGCACCGTGGCAATGCAAAGTACAGAGTATTGAAAGTACGGAGAGCTGGCGAACACCTCTCGCTGATCCAGTGAACTTTTTTAACGAACAGCCAACATCAGCTTTAGATCCCGCGTACAGCTCAGCTCCACAAAGCCATACCTTCAAGAAGGAAAAGGACAAAACTGATCAACAGAAGAATCCCTTGAAAGGCGTCCTTAGAGAAAGTAGCTTTGTTACAAACTTTTCTGCAGTGGACAAAAAATTTGGATATAGACACCTCAGTCAAAAGCGGCGGAGACGGCTGGGCGTACAAGCGGTAAGCACTGTCTTTTTTGCAATGAAAATCACGATCTTAACTACTGCAGTGGAATTCAGACATTAACTTATGAAAGTAAAATTGACTTTTTGAAATCTAAAGACTTATGCTTTAAGTGCCTTAAACAAGGACATTTTAGTAAAGATTGTGAAGAAAAGATTAAATGCCAAATATGCTCTCAGTTACATCCAGTAATTCTGCATATGAATAAGGAAATAGGCACCGATGATAAAGTCACACCTCCTAAAGAGGAGAACGCTATGTCGGAAAAGAAAAACATTTCTTTTGCCCAAATTTCTGTTGAACCACTAAAGACTTGTTCTGATACCGGGGCCGGTAAAGAGTGTGTCTTAGCTGTGACTCCAGTTCAAGTTAAGTCCAAAACGAGTGAAAAATATGTAGAAACATCTGCTCTAAAAGACTCTGACAGCTCAGCTACATTTTGCACTGAAAGTTTGCAAGAGCAGTTAAATCTTTCTAGAAGAAAGTCTCACATCTACATCAGCACTGTAGAAAGAGACACAGTAAATAGTCAGAAATTAATAAAGTGTATAGTCTTAACGGAGTTACAAGTCTGTGGGATAGAAGAAAATACATTTTTTGATACACCAGAAGTGTACACACTGAACTCTGAACCAGTGAAAACGGAGAACATCCCTAAAGAAAAAGATGTCAAGAAATTGTCTAATCAAAAAGACATGCATCTACCCCAGCTAAATATTGACCAAAGCAATAATATTGTAATTACAATCCTATTATTAATATTGTTGTTGTTAAATACAAATGCCATAAAGTCATGAAACCATGGCAAATCACACATAGTGAAGATGAAAGACTTTATGCTGTGAAAACATTCAGAGGGTGGCCTGAAGGTAATCTAAACAATGAACTTGAGGAATACAAAATGACAGTGCATCTTTTTGGTGCTACTTGTACGCCAGTTGTGCCTCTTATGCCTTAAGAAGAACAGCAGAGGATGCAAGAGGCACAGCTCCAGAGGAAGCAGTTAACACTGTGTTAAATAATTTCTATGTTGATGACTGTTTAAAGTCAGTTGCTACAGAAGAACAAGCCATAAAATTGGCCAAAGATCTTAAAGCCCTTTGCTTAAAGGGAGGATTTTATCTTACAAAATGGATAAGTAATAGCAGAGCAGTTTTGCTGTCAATCCCTGAAGAAGACAGGGCAATGGATCAAAAAGACTTGGACTTAAGCCATGATCTGTTACCAGTTGAAAGAGCTTTGGGTGTTCAATGTGCACACAGACTGACAGTTTCAAGTTCCAGGTAAAGCTGCAAGATAAGCCTGCTACAAGACGTGGCATTCTGTCAGTGGTCAGTTCAATATATGACCCACTTGGATTCTTAGCGCCAGTCATATTACCTGCCAAGCTTATTCTAAGAGAACTGTGTAAAGGAAATATGCTTGGGATCAAGAAGTGGAAGTGAAGTATGTTCGGCAATGGAAAAAATGGATGGACGATTTGCAGCTACTTGTGGATTTTAATGTAGACAGGTGCTTTAAACCGCCTGGATTTGGTCAAATAATGACAGCACAAATGCATCATTTTGGAGATGCTTCAGAAAACGGGTATGGCACTGTTTCCTACCTCCTTTTGACTAACAAAGAAAATGAGAGACATTGTTCATTTCTAATGGGGAAATCAAGAGTGGCACCACTACAACTGTCACTATACCAAGAATGGAACTTACAGCAGCAGTGATTGCAGTCAAAATGGACAAAATGTTCAAACGAGAACTGCAGATTCCCCTGCAAGAGACAATCTTTTGGACTGACAGCACCACAGTACTAAGGTACATCAAATGAAAGTGCGCTACAAAACCTTTGTTGCCAACAGAATCGCAGTGATAAGAGAGCACCGCAACCCTCGCAATGGAGATCACGTCACATCAGTGCAAAATCCTGCGGATCAGGCATCAAGAGGTTTGACAATAGAAACTTCATCAAAAGTAAGACTTGGATACAAAGCCCGAATTTCCTACTACAGCCAGAACACGAATGGCCTAAGAGACCAGATGAGGTGGACTTGTCTACTAGCGACGATCCGGAAATCAAAAGGTGTGTAGCAAATTTTGCATGTGTAGAAGAAAAAACTGAACCGGTTAAAAGACTTATAGAGCACTACTCGGAATGGTACAAATTAAAACAGTAGCTTGGTTCCTTAAGTTTAAAGAAGTGCTAATGCGTTTGAAAGAAGAGAGAAAGGCAATTCAATATACAGTTAGCAAATCTGAACATAGCCCAGAAAAACAAAAGCTGATCAGAAACATATGAAGAATACAAATCAATAATGAGACTAAAGCCTCTGTCTCTAGATGACTTGTCTAAAGCAGAAAATGAGCTTATTCACCTAAGTCAAGTACAAGCTTACCAAGAAGTTAAAGCACTAAGTAAAATCGGCCTATAAAGAAAAGCAGTAAAATCATTAAACTGGACCCAGTTCTGCAAGATGGAATATCGAGAGTTAGAAGGCTCAGCAAATCAGCAATGCCAGAAGAGGCAAACCACTCTGCAATCATTCAGAAGAATTCACATATTGCCACTCTCATTATGCAACAAGTTCATAAAGAAATTGGACATTGTGGGTGTAATTACAAGATGCTACAACCTGAAACTCCTGGGTAAAGACAATGCCAATTGCAAAGGGGCAGTCAGAAGAGTTTGTGTGCAGATCCAGACCAGCACACGGACAGACTTGTGAACAAACTGCGCCTGCTCCAGGAAGCAAAAATGATTAAAATGACTCATTTTCTTTTTGCATGCCTAATTTTAAAGTTTCTTAAATTTAGTGCTTGTGTTTATACATTAGAGTATAAGCTATAAAATTTCTTAAGTTTAGTATTTGTGTTTTTATAGTAGAAACTAAGTTTAAGCTTCTTAAGGTTTGTTTTAAGTTTGTAAAGTAATGAAGGCTCTTATTAAGTAAAAGTTAAGTAATTGATTTCTGCCCTAGCATAAACAATTAGGGGCCGGATGTGTAAGAGCCATTTTCCTAGTTCTATAAAATGTATGAATATTTACTAGATGATAATGCATAAAATATGGGAGGTTCCTATAACCCCCGTGAATAGAATTGAGTTGGTATTTTCCTGTCATTTCTTAACAGTTTTGAGTAAACAATGTTCTTTATTAAGTGTTTAGCCTTGCCTTGTGTAAGGTATAGAGGAATCGGTTTTTAACCATGTCCTTGAAAGAATTCTTTTTGTGCTTTCGTGTTAGTGCTTATGCACGTTACTGAGTTTGGCATATCTAAGTGCCAGTGCCTAAGGGTCTTTTGAGTGTGAAGTAACTCGTAAAATAAAAGATTTAAGTTTTGAACCGTATGTTTAAAGCATAAAGAAGAAAAAATAAATAGCTTTTAAGTACAGAAGTAACCAAAGCTTCATAAGAAAAACTAAGTTTATAGAAGATACATTTTTCCTTTTTTTTTGCCTTTATTCTTTGTGTGTAACTATTTTTCTTTTTATTCTTGTATGGATTATTTACCTTTAACTTTCACTAAATATTTTAAAAACAAACTTTTGGACTGAGAGATTTCTTTGACACGCGTCTTACCCGTGCCTGACTTCGCCTTATGCAAAGGCGGCTACACAGCTGTTGTGTTTGTATTACTTCAAAGAACCCCTCAGTCTGTGTCTCGCTCTCTTTAAACTGAATAGTATATAAAGACTTATAGTACTTGCTAAATGTGTGAGTTATATTTTTAGGCTTCATTACTTTATCTCCAGTTGCGCTGGCAATTTATTTTATTGCGTTGCAAACTTCCTGCTTGTGGATTGCTGAGCTAAGATCTTATTAGCCTTCTCTCCATGTTCACTGTAATGATGTTGTGATTTAAAGATGAGTTGTTCTGATTCTTTTTATTATCAAGAGTTTAGGTTCTGATTGGAGAGCCTGTCTTGTCCTGTAAAATACCTCATTTGGAGAGATGGGATATTCTTGATTTATTCTGGAGATTGTAATGGTCTTCTCTTCTTCATTCTGGTATTTCTCAGTTTTATTAGACTCCACAACTTAAGGATCTCCATTGTTTGACTGAGTGCAGACTTTACATAACATACACCTCCAAATGTTTAACTTCAGCTTTAATATTTTATCACAAAGGACAGTAAGGTTGTCTAGTGGTGGCATCTGCTGAATCTCAGATCCACTGTCCTTCATTCATTTTCCATGTGGAGTTTACCACTTCTTCCAGTATCTCATTGGGCTTCTTCCATTTATTCCAGATCTTCCACCACATCCTCACATTTCAGTTTGGTTAATTGGCAGAAACCCAAGTTGACTTCCATTGTGATCACTAGTGTAGCTCTGACCCTGTAATGAGCTGGCAGACTGTCTATGGTAGCACAAACTCCGATGACCAGTTCAGCCAAGAGTCATTAAAGTGAAAGTTCTCATCCAGCAGGGTCAGAACTCTTCACACACATTTCTGTGCCCAGACAGACCAAACTTATCCAACCTAATTTATTTAACACAGACTCGCATTAAACAGACCAACACCATCAAGTGTACTAAAGTACTAAACACAGCCGGTCCAGACCAGTGGGGTGTCTTTAGTAGGCGGGTCACAATCTGTCACTCAACACTGTGTAGTCCATTCCAGACACAGAGGTGACAGCTGAAGAAGTAGAAGTGAAGGAGAGTCAACCTCACAGACTGACCTTCACTTCGGTTTATATTTCTACGCTCGTCTGTTTTGTTGTTTCCTCCTAGAATTCCTGCTTATTATTGATGCATGAAATCCCTCTCTACATCCATGCTGACTATGACATTTTTCAGCCAGGAATCCTTCTACTAGATGTTGTTCAAAGTCTTCCTTGAGGTCTTTTTTGTTTATTTATTAAAGTTAATGTTGATTTGGGTGAGTATCTGCTTTATTCTTTGTATTTGATTTTGTCTATAAGCTGCCTTTGTTATGTTCCATGTGGTTTGTGTGTGTCTCACCAAGAGGTGGACCATCTGCCAATTAGCACCAGGAGCTTCCCTTCCGCCCTATAAACCCTGAAAGTCTTTCACAGTTTCATTGTGAATGTGCTCTGCGAGTTTGTCAAGTTCTTGTGTTCTTTTAGCTGTACCTTATGCTTTTGTGATTTTCTGGACTTTTCGGCCTGTGCTTTATTTTTCAACAGCTGTCTTTTGATTCTGTTTAGAAACTTTGTTTGTTTTGGATTGGCTTGTTTTGCTCAAAAGTGTGTCTGTGTATTTGGAATACAACTTTATGAAGAATAAAGCTTTAATTATATAAAGATTCTATGATGACCATTTTCTATCTATCTATCTATCTATCTATCTATCTATCTATCTATCTATCTATCTATCTATCTATCTATCTATCTATCTATCTATCTATCTCTTATGTGTGGCATAGGCTGAACTTCTGATCACTTTGTCACTACTGCTCTTCAGCTTTTTACCAAAGACTTTACATTGTCCTGCTAAACTGATTGTCTGATCCATCCTCTTATAATTGTTCATTTAGAACTGGACACATGTGACAATGACAACTGGATCCATCCTTCCCTACTCCAGCCATGAGCCTATCCACCAGCCAGGAGGTTTTCCATATGTGTACCAAAAGGCAAAACACCTTATGAGACTCTCTGTATCTTCAGTAAAGCTTCATCTAAATTCCCTAATATGTAAATCTCATATTATCATATCTTCCTCATTCTAGTGGCTGGTTAGGAGGTGACCTTTTAGGGCCTCTCATCCTCACCTTCTATCGCAGAGTTATTTGAGTCACTGTCCAGATGTGCAAAGTTCTAAAAACAGTACAACACTTCCAGCTTTGGGGTTAGTGATCTTGGACAGCAGGCACCTTTTACCTCACATTTACTTCACACATAGTAACACACAGCAAGGTGTCATTATATAAGTATGAGTCATAGTTACAATAGCAAATTCATCTATACTAATAAAAGGCAAAGCCCTCACTCACTCACTCACTCACTCACTCACTCACTCGCTCATCACTAATTCTCCAACTTCCCGTGTAGGTAGAAGGCTGAAATTTGGCAGGCTCATTCCTTACAGCTTACTTACAAAAGTTGGGCAGATTTCATTTCGAAATTCTACGCATAATGGTCATAACTGGAAGCTATTTTTCTGCATATGCTGTAATGGAGTTGAGCTGGAAAGCCGTGGGGCGGAGTTTCGTGTGACATCATCACGCCTCCCCGCGTAATCGCGTGAACTGACTTTCAACGCACTACGTAGAAAACCAGGAAGAGCTCCAAAACGCGCTGAAGAAAACATGCATTATATAATTGAGAAGGCAGCGAAACAATAAGAAGCGAGCGAATGACATATACACCAATATTCATGAGTGCTGCTACTTCGGAAACAAAGCACGGTGTAAACCTGAAGTTTAAATTAAGTTCATAGACACGCTACCGCTGGCCTTTGACATGCCCACGGGTAATGTGGGATACAAGTTTAATGAGATGACGCAGGATATAAACGAGTTTTGATCACTTTGTAACTAAGTTAAATTGCGTGAGCGGCTGTATTTATGCAAATTCGAGACTGTGTTTGTGGGGATTGACAGTTAAAGGCGGGTGGGGAAGTCACGTCATCATCTCCCCTCCCATTCACCTCATTTCGCTCTGAGCTGAGCTCCGCAGCCAACGCAGTCTTACAGAAGTAACTTTATGACGCTGCTACCAAATACTCACAGAAAAATCCACAAGTTAATATACACTCTGTCTCTAGAGTTTCTCCACACTGAATCCTCCAGGCACTACTTACAAAGCGGTTACATTGACAATCGCACAGCTGAGAAGCTTCGATGCATGTGCTCCATAACGCATTAAAAATAATGCATTTAATCACAGTTTCAATTCCAAGCAAAGGGGAACTTCTGTCAATGCATGATTTCCTGGTACACCGATTACAATGATCAGCGCATCCCAAAACCTGAGTATATAAAGACGGTGTTGGAATATTTCGGAATATATAATGTAAGCGCTGGAATATATAAAGTCAAATCTTGAATATATAAAGTCAGCGTCGGAATATATAAAGTCAGCGCTGGAATATGTAAAGTCAAATCTTGAATATATAAAGTCAGCGTTGGAATATATTGTCACGCTTGGGTCACAGATTTGCACAGAGACACAGGAGGTTGTAGAAACAAGAAGGATTTTTATTCAAACACTTCAAACACATGAGTTTAAACGTGCTCCATGACAAGTCAGAGATGACAGTTCCGCTAGGAGCAGAGAGAGAGAGCTAAAAGCAAGCAAACAATCAATTTTCAACTAACAGGCGCTGCACAAGGCTTTTACGTTAGCGGAGTATCGCGCGAGGTTTGCATTACGCGTTATAGCGCAAGTGAGAAAGTAAGGAGCAATGTGAGGGTACTCTGTGTTTCAGGGGTTCTGGTTTGCCCTGGGGCGTCTGTATCTTCTTGGGGTGCGATCAGCCCTCCAGCTCACACCCTCCCCCTCAGCTTTATTCACATTCCCGTGAATCAAGCGACTCTCTGTACCAGGTTCATTTAGTCGTGATAATACGTCTGCGTTGACGTGTTCAGAACCTGGTCGATGTTTTACTGTGAAACGGTAAGGTTGTAAGCCCAGAAACCATCTCATGAGGCGAGAGTTTGTATCTTTCTGTCGGTATAACCATTGAAGTGGAACATGATCAGTTACCAAAGTGAAGTTTCGTCCCCACAAGTAATAGCGAAGCCCTCCAGCTCACAATATAAAGTAAGCGCTGGAATATATAAAATCATAACTTCAATATATTAAGTCATCGTCGGAATATCCAAAGTCAGTGCTG
Organism: Polypterus senegalus; assembly: GCF_016835505.1. Taxonomy (NCBI): domain Eukaryota; kingdom Metazoa; phylum Chordata; class Cladistia; order Polypteriformes; family Polypteridae; genus Polypterus; species Polypterus senegalus. The sequence goes on from NW_024378073.1 coordinate 11,837, forward strand.
GAATATCCATCCATTTCCCAACCCGTTGAATGCGACCACAGGGTCACGGGGTCTGCTGGAGCCAATCCCAGCCAACACTGGGCGCAAGGCAGGAACCAATCCTGGGCAGGGCACATGCATCATTTTCAAAACATTAACCGAACAGTGTTTTTTTAATTTATTTTTCTGAATACGTTTTTGTTAACTTACTTCAGTTCAGAGTCGTTTCAATCAATATATTTTGACTTTGACTTTATATATTCAGGAATGAGTTTATATACTCCGATGTTGACTTTTTATAATCAGGAATGACTTTATAAATTCCGATGCTGACTTTATATATTCAACTTTTGACTTTATATATTCAGAAACAAGTTTGACTTTATATATACCGACGCTGACTTTATATAGCGTATATATGACTTTATATACATATATGTATGTATGTATGTATGTATGTATGTGTGTATATGTAGATATGTATGTATATATATGGTTATATATGTGTGTGTGGATGTATGTGTATATATGTATATATATATATATGTATGTGTATATATGTGTTTATATGTGTTTGTGTATGTATATATATATATATATATATATATATATATATATATATATATATATATATATATATATATATGACAGCAACACTCATCACTCACAACAGTGACAAAACAATTACATTAACAATCATGTTAAGTTATTTTCAAAATATTTCCTTTTCTTTTTCATTACTTCTTTAACACACTACTTCTCCGCTGCGAAGCGCGGGTATTTTGCTAGTTAGTAATAATGCAAAGTTCAAACATGAAGTAGAAATAAATCAAACATGGAAATACAGACCCAACTCTCAGCTTTACAATGAAAAAGAGATGGAAGAAGGTACATATGCAAATAGTTCATGAAATTCTTCTTCTTCTTTATTCCTGGTGTGTGTTTTCCTACTCCACTCCTAACCTCAGGCTGAGCAGGAGATGCCATTTTTAAATGCAGACTTTTATACAAACTATCTGGTCAAATGGAGTCATCACAAGACAGTAGAGTTGTCCCAAGCAGCTCCTGCTAATGGCTCTCAACATCCTTCACATGGAAGCATTTCATTACTGCGTATCTCATAAAGTCCTGCAGTTTCCTTAACAGCAGCATCAGCAGAGTGATGATGTTACTTGGCGTAGTGAGGTGAACATACTGTCTGGCAGTCAGGTTGAAAGTGACCTTCCATCTGCAAGTAAAGTACCACCACTCACTCCAGCCAATTCAAACTGTCCTTCACAACATCAAAATAGCAACAAATGTGCCTCAGGATTGGTTATTCTTATCAGGTGACTCAAATCTAAATATTTATCCTGTTTTTTTCAGATATCTGTGGTAAGAGAGGTGGAAGAAAATGAGAAGAGCTTCACTGCTCTGATACGGTGCATTGAGGAAGCCCACAGGAAACTGACTGAGAAGATCAAAGAACAAGAAAAGAGAGAAATGGAGAAGGCTGAAGGAGTCATGGAGCAACTGGAGAAGGAGATTGAAGAGCTGAAGAGGAGAGAAGCTGAGCTGAAGGAGCTTTCAGAGACCAAGGACCATCTCCACTTTCTACAGGTGAGAGCGACACTTCACAGGTAGTCTGATCAGACTGGGGTGTGTGGGACCTGAGAACATCCATCCATCCATTTTCTAACCCGCTGAATCCGAATACAGGGTCACGGGGGTCTGCTGGAGCCAATCCCAGCCAACACAGGGCACAAGGCAGGAACCAATCCTGGGCAGGGTGCCAACCCACTGCAGGACACACACAAACACACCAAGCACACACTAGGGCCAATTCAGAATCGCCAATCCACCTAACCTGCATGTCTTTGGATTGTGGGAGGAAACCGGAGCGCCGGAGGAAACCACGAGACACGGGAGAACATGCAAACTCCACGCAGGGAGGACCCGGGAAGCGAACCCGAGTCTCCTAACTGCGAGGCAGCAGCGCTACCACTGCGCCACCGTGCCGCCCTACCTGAGAACATTTAGAGAGAAATTTAAAAGATCTGAGGAGTTTGTACAACATAACAAGAACATGCCATTCAGCCCAACACAGATCGTCTTTTCATATTTCCTTAAAATTTCAAATATTCTCTTTACAAATATCTCAAAGTTGGTAACTTCAACTACATGACAAATCGATGAATCTACAGCAGTCTGTTTGAAAAAGTGAATTTTTTATGAAGTGTAAAAGATGACATCTAATAAAGGATGGTGCCAGCTCTTCAGCCAGGCTACCACCTGATGTCTCCATCCTTTAACAGATGAGATTCAAATCCTTCAGCATTTCCTCACAGCTCAGAACCCACAGTCCAGTCTCGTCTCTCATCTTTCTTATGTGTTTTTCTCTCACACTCCACACAATAGTCCTGATGTCGACTGTGTTTCACAAACATTATGGAGATTCAGTTCTTGATTTACACTCCACACATGGTGGACGCTAAATAACTCAGCTTGCCGTAGCTTTCTTTCCTTTTTGTGATTGATGTTGATGATGACACAAAGGCTCCCAGGATTTCCTCACAAGTCACACTTCTCAACTGCAGACATTCAATTGTATAATCATATTAAAGAGCTTTCTCCCTACATGTGTTAGTCAATATTTAATTTAATTTAATTAAGTTTGTCTCAGAACCATAAAAAGCTGAACGCCTTGTTTTGTGTGCCAAGTCAATTCTGGACCCACCTGCCCCCTCAGTCCTTTTATCTTGACTCTCCGCTCATGGAGTCCTGTGTGAAAAGCTCATTGATAGTTAAGGTTGATAATCTCTGATGTTCCACTACACTCCACCAAATATTCTCTCCTAAATAACAAACAAGTCAATGACAGGCGTTCTCACCATCTAAACCCACGCTGACTGCCCACCACACTGATCCTTAACTCAGAAGAGCCTCCTCCAATCAGCATTACTTACTTTTTAATGTCACCTTTCTGAAATCTCATCCCCTCTTCTCTCGTGATGCAGACTTTCTCCTTTCGCTGTGTCCTTCCTGCTGATGGAGACTCGCTGAGCTTCACTGTCACCGCTGATTTCTCATCTGAGGACCTGCGAAAGGAGCTGTCATGTCTGACAAAGAGTCTGGAGAAGATCAGCCGGTGGGACATCATGACAAGGACTCTATCAGGTACAGTGTCTGGTGACATTGTGTTTGTTATTGAAGTCCATTAGGAGGACCAGAGTGACAATAAGAGGACACTGAAGAAGGCCTGCTCTTTAACATTCATCTGCCATCCTTTACTGTTTATTATTTTTTACTATATAGTGCCTTTCACAGTCATTAGCTGAGTCATAACAAACTCTCTAAATAATCAGCTGTGTTTAATCAGATGTTTTATAATTTTAACTTGAAATGTTACACTCCTTATACTTTTTCCATATACTCTCCTAAAAGTCCTTTTTTCACTTAACTTTGAGATTCTTTTCATTTCATTTGCTTTGCTCACCTTGAGATTAATGAACAGAAATGTGTTTTCAATGGCTAAGCCGGCTCAGAGCACAAATGAATTGTTTATTTGAGAACAGAGAAGACGTTAATGGAATAAAATTGAGCTCAGCGTCAGTGCTTTATAACATCAGAACATCTCAATCTGCTCCTGCTGTCTTCGCTGTCCATTACATTCTGCTGGATGGAGTCCACTTTAAAAGTTCACGTCCAATGATTTTCAGCTTTGTTCTCCCTGGGCTCTTGTGTTTTATATTCCTGCTGTTGTTTGCTCAGAAGTCGTGTCTCCCACCGGCATTTAAAAGGATTTTACTCACCAATAGCATTTTACTTGATTTATTTTTGTAGTGAAGATAAGCAAAAATCCATTTGTAAAGATTTGAGTGTTCGCAGCAGCACAGCAGCCTCTGGAATTGTGAAATGGATGAAGTTTGGAGCCACTAGGACACTTTCTAGAGATGGCCAATCTGAGTAACTGGGAAGGAAGGGCCTTGGCCAGGGAGGAGACCAAAAACCTAATGGCCACTACAACAGAACTTCAGAAGTCATCTGCTGAGATGAGAAAAACTGTTTGAAAGAACTGCCATCTCAGCAGCACTCCACAAATCAAGCGTTTATGGTGGAGTGGCCAGTCAGAAGATACTCGAGTAAAAGACAAATGACAGCCTGAGAGCATCAAGGGAAAGATTCAAAGATCTGATGAGACAAACATTGAAGTCTTTAGACAGAAGACCAAGCAGGATGTCTGGAGAGGACCAGGCACTGCTCACCACCTGCCTAATGTCATCTCTACAGTGAAGGTGGTGGTGACAGCATCAGGCTATGGGGACAGAGTGACAGATCAGGATTGAGGGGTGGAGAGTGCAGTCAAATACAGAGAGGACGTTAAAGAGAACATGTGACCTCAGACTTGGCGATGGATAAAAGACCTGAAGACTACAGCCAAGACAACTGTGGAGTGGCTTTGTGACAAGTCTGAGTGTCATTGAGTGACAGACTGAGACCCCAAATAACAGGAGAGACCTGAAGATGACAGTTCACAGACGCTTACCTTGAAATCTGACAGAGTTTGAGGGGATCTGCTAGGAAGAATGGGATCAACTGGCCACATCCAGGAGTGTAAAGCTTGAAGTGACACTTAGTCATGAAGACCACCAAAGGGTCTTCCACAAAGACCTGAATTAAGTGCCTGAATACTTCTAGGAAGGAGAAGTTTCAGTTTTGATTTGTAATAAATGTGAAGACCTTCCTGAAGACCTGCGCTCACTTTGTCATTATGGTTACTGAGTGTAGACTGATGAGCACAAAAGGCACATTAATCCATTTAAAATTAAATCAACAACACAGTAAAGTGTGCAGAAAGTGAGGGGGTCTCAATACTCTCTGACTCCCTGTATATTTATTATTAATATGAATATTCAGATCTCCATTTGGCCAAGTTTGCCAGCCCTTGTATATTTTATAAATGTTTTATTTGAACTCCTCTTCATTTGTAATCCTTGTTTAAGAACTAAACTAAGATCCCACAATGCCATCTTCTCAGTTTCCATTCTTCTTCTCTTTTCTTTTTCTTTTCAGCTCATGAAGCTCCAGTTTTCGCCCTCCAGCCTCCTGAACCTCAGAGCAGAGACGACTTTTTAAAATGTGAGTTTGCGCTTTGACTGAATGGATCATCACAATAAAATCAGTGAAGTTTTAATAGAGCAGGACAGGCTTAGGATATGAAAGACTGAGTGTTGTGTGACTGAGGGGCTGAGAGTGATGGGGGTCCTGTGACTGGTGCATTATGGGATAGAGATTCAGGCTGTGAATCACCAAAGCAGTCTGTTGAACCCGAGTCTTGATGTTTCCAGAAATTGTAAAAACAGAAAAGAAAATAAAATAAAATCCACGTCATGGGGTGCACTTACTTTATCACACAACTGTATATACAGACACATTATTAGTTTAAAAATGAAGCACAATTGTATGTGAAATAAGTTTAAGCTGACAAAAGCCCTCCTCATCCTCCATTCTTTACTCCACAGAGAAGACACTTTGCGTTGAGTTTTCGACTTCACAAATTTTAAACATTAAAACAAATGAAAATAGCAGAGTAAATTATTGGTGGTCCTTAGAAGTTCTGAGACCCCACTGGACTGTTGTGACATCTCAAGCTGACTGAGTCCTCTAATGAGTGTCACCGGGGTCTTTAGTCACTCAGTCAAGTCCTCACTCTGCTGTGTTGTGTCCTTGTGTGCCTCACACTAAACGAGGACAAGAGAAGAGGAAGAGATGAAGAAGGTCACAGCCAAGGGTGGTCAAGGTGAAGACTACAAGACCACCTCCAAAAACTTCATGTTCCAGTGAGCACAGCTGCTAATATTCTCAAGATGTCTGAGGGTCTGCAGGACTGTAGCCTACCACTCTGATGAGACCACCAGAGTAAAGCTGACCTCAGATTGAACATTGACTAACTTGTCTGCCTTTCACTTTGTTGTCTGTTGTTGTCTTTTTATGATTTAATTTTAATCCCCACAGATTCTGTCCAATCAGATGAGCTCTTTACTATTAGTGTCTCATCAGCACAGCTCCTGATTGGTTCTTGTTAATTGTCTATGTTGTGCTCCCCCCCCAGTCCCGTTACACACTCCCAGATTTCCTCACTCGTTTTCTTTTCTCTCCTTTAAGATTTCTGTCCCCTCACACTGGACATCAACACGGCAAACAGAGACCTCCATCTGTCTGAAGGGTACAAGAAGGTGACAAGTGAGGGGACAGTGACAGAATATCCTGATCATCCTGACAGATTTGAATTCTGGCCTCAAGTTCTGTGCAGAGAGGCTTTGACTGGGACTCGCTGTTACTGGGAGGTGGAGTGCAGTGGAGAATCTGTGGTGATTGGAGTCGCATATAAAGGACTGAGCAGGAAAGGACGGGTCGATGAGTGCGGCCTTGGAGGCAACGATAAATCCTGGAGTTTGTGGTGGTCTCTTTCCCAGTACTCTGTGTGGCACAATAACAAGCAGACTGTAATCAGCGCCCCCTCCAGCCCCAGAATAGGTGTGTATCTGGACTGGCCTGCTGGCTCTCTGTCATTTTATAGCGTCTCACACACAATGACCCTCCTGCACAGGTTCAACACCTCCTTCACTGAGCCCCTCTATCCAGGGTTTTATGTTGATCCTGACTGCAGTGTAACAATCTGCCATCTGACACCATGTGACCACTGACCAGTACCCTCCACCAGTCACTTGATGTCCCCTACAAGCTCAGGTGTCTTTGTGTTTGCAGTTTGGGTTCAAATTAATTTTACCCTAGAGGTGGAGGGGCAGCACCTCTGTGAGTGAATTTGTGGATGAGAATGCGGGGCGAGTGCAGCTGTCAGGGTCTCCATTATTATTTGGTCTGAGTAGCCAATCAGGTGTGTGTGTCATAGTGAGGGGTGGTGACACCTCAGACCTACAAATACCAGTTTGACCAGCAGGGGTCACTGTTAATTCAAAGCCACATGTCCTTCAGGCTGACACCTCTACTGCTGTGTCCTCTGAGTGTCACTGAATGTCACCTGTCAGTCAGTCTATATAGCGCCTTTCAGTAGTGCTGCTCCTGCAGGACCACATGCCTGTCTCAGTATCCAGAGCCTCATTCCAGAGACTATTTAGGAGCACAGAGTGACAGTAGTGACAGGAGTGCTGGCCTCTGAACAGACATTGTCTGCCCCTCTATTTGTTACACTGGTGGTCTGTCACCTCTGAATGAATTCACTGTGAATGTCTAAAGACGAGGACTCACCGCTCATCACATGTCGGCCATACTGATGGAGTTTGGTGTTTTACTGAGTCACTTGGTGTCACGATAGACATTAAACTGCACCTCCTCCTTGTTGTTCCCAGTGTCATCCAGACTCAAGGAGTTGAGTCAGCTGACTGACTGCACCGTCACTGTCGGTGTTCAACGTGACAATCAGATGTGACACTTGGGGACACTTTTATCTGTACACTGATACACACATTCCCAGGATTCATTTACAATTCCCTCAGGACCCCTCAAGGAGCGGCGTGTCACCTGACATCAGTGTGTGTGAAGAAGTCAATGAAGGCCCAGGCTGACAGCCCCCCCACTGTGTATTACAGGCCTCACCAGCAGATGGCGACTATGACTTCTAAATCTGTCATCTTCATGGAGCCTGAGGGGTTAAAAGGAAGAGGAGAAGGTGAATAAAGAGTGAGGGGTGAGGATGATAGAGAAGAGAGTCAGGGTGATAAAGGGTGAGATGAGTGACCTGAGACAGAGTGAGTCAGACGAGTGTGTAACTTGTGTGTTTGTCAGTTTTGTTCCTCCCTCTGATTTTCTCCTCTTTGACTCGTCACTCGCTGATGGCCGTCCTGTGATCACAGATTGTATTCCTCGTTGATCAAATCCGTATCTCGATGTGTGACTGACGTCTGATTCTTTAAGCACTCGCTCATCAGACAGGTTGTCACCCGATGAGCTCTTCACTGCTGACCTGAGCCCTGCTGCCCTCTTCTCTCTCCTGTCACCTTGGCCATTGCTTCAGTCTACTCTGTGTCACCTCATAAAGCCACTGGTCTGTCTGGTCACTCAGGTCCTCGTCACAGCTGCACACTGGCAATCGTTCCAACTCTACAGGCTGACAGCCATGTTGTCCTGTCGTCTGATGTTTGTGTTGGTTGAGGTTGTCTCCTACTGACTTTGGGGGCTTTTAGAGCTCAGGATTAATGAAATGGAAATGTCAGTCAGCAGGGTGGGCAGGTGGGCACATTCAGGGCAAAATGTCACTTAAAAGTCGATGAGCACACTGGACACATCGCCAGTCACTGATAATCGACTCCACGTCAGCTCCTGTGGCCCTCATCATGTGCTGTCAACTCAGACGCTGGTCATGTGACTTGCACCTTAGTGACATTCCTGGGACTTTCAGGGCTGTGACATCAGCTGATTCTTCTGGAGCCAAACTGCTCCCTCTTGTGGCCTCTCTGCATATAAAACACACGAGAAGTTAGGATGTGAAGAGTTTGGTGAGATCTAAAAATATTCAGAATATTGACATGACCTTGAAGGACAGTTTGGTTTAATAATAATTAATGTGTTAAAGAATACTTATTTTAGATTAATCTTTAGTTAATTATGATTAAGTGTTACATTCACAGAGATAAATGGCCTGTTAATGCTTCACAGTTTGCAAATTTGAATTGCTTATTAATCTAAAAAGATCAAACACAAACAAAATAATATATAGACGACTGTTATTTGTTAAATCTGTTCATTTGGTAACTTTTCATTTGTAAATTTCTCTGATCATATCTGATATTCTGAATGTTCTGATGATATTAGAACTTCTTGTTTATGATTAATCCTCTTTAATAAAAGGACAAGTGTCTGTGTGTCTGTCTGTGTATCTGTCCAGTCACTTTGTCTCTGTCTTTCCAACAGATGGCGCCTCACAAACATTAGCACAGCTTTTATGACTCCCATGCTAATCAATATCATCGACTTACAGAGCCGCAGCACCAGACGTCAGTTTAATGACAGAATGTGTGTTAGTGTGAGTGTGATTAGTGGGCACCATACCAGCCTGTAAACCTCCCTGCTGGCACACAACTGCTGGTCCAGACCTGCGGCAGTTTGTTGTGCTTCAGCTCTGCCAATATAATGGCATATAACAGAGACATAAGCATTGGATTTGTCATTCCAACAGATGGCACATCACAAACATTTGTATTAATGTACTGTACTACTACAAACATTTGTGACACACCATCTGTTGGAATGAAAATTGCAATTCATTTTATTACTACATGCATTTCAAAATACATTCCCACAGATGGTGCACTGCAAACATTAACACTGAGATCTACGTTGATTATTTCAACCCATCTTAGACATGCAGCACAGCTAGTTTTGTAATAAAGACCAAAGTGTTACAAAATATATCTATACTAATAAAAGGCAAAGCCCTCACTGACTGACTGACTCACTGACTGACTGACTGACTCATCACTAATTCTCCAACTTCCCGTGCAGGTAGAAGGCTGAAATTTGGCAGGCTCATTCCTTACAGCTTCCTTACAAAAGTTGGGCAGGTTTCATTTCGAAATTCCACGCGTAATGGTCATAACTGGAAGCTATTTTTCTCCATTTACTATAATAGAGTTGAGCTGGATGGCCGTGGGGGGCGGAGTTTTATGTGACATCATCACGCCTCCCACGTAATCACGTGAACTGACTATCAACGCAGTACGTAGAAAACCAGGAAGAGCTCAAAAAAGCGCTGAGGAAAACATGCATTATATAATTGAGAAGGCAGCGAAACAATAAGAAGCGAGCGACTGACATTTACAACCATATTCATGAGTGCTGCTACTTCGGAAACAAAGCACGGTGTAAACCTAAAGTTTAAATTAAGTTCATAGACAGGTTGCTGCTGGCGTTTGTAATTTAGTGCCTGCCCATATAAAGCCGTCCGTCAGCGGCAATCCAATAGAAACACTGCCGCTAAATATTCACGGGTGAAGGACTGTGCTTATACAGAGGAAGATGAGATGGTCAGAGTGGTGTTTGGCACAAACTCAGCGAATCTGCGAGAGAAACATTTAAGTTCTGGGTCTTAACTAACATTACATACAGCCATGGACATCACACGAGATGGCACCAGCACAGCTGGGAACCTTCGATGCATGAACACCAAGTGGCTCACGTGAACTGACGCAGTGCACAGATAAAAAGCAACAGTTCCAAAGAGCGCTGAACAAAAACCGAATTACACAGTTGAAAAGGCAGCAAAAAATATGAAGCGTCTGATAAGCATATTCATAAATGCAGCTACTGTGGAAACAAAGCACACGGTGGAAAAAGTCAATGTCCCGCTAAAGGAAGACAGTGTAAAAAAAAACCTGTGCATGCAGTGTGTCAGGTCTCAGGTAAAGAGGAAGACGAGCTGTTTATTGATGCAGTAAGAAACGAATCGATGAATGAAACCTGTCATCTTTACAACGATTGACAAACACGGAATGTAACTTGAACACAACACATCCTACAAATACGAACCTGATTGAAAGAAATAATGATAATCAAATCCTTGATGACAGCAACACTCAATAACATTCACAAAACAATTACTGTATATTGACAATCATGTTACGTTATTTTTAAAATGTTCCCTTTTCTTTTTCATAACTTCTTTAACACTCTACTTCTCTGCTGCGAATATATATATATATATATATATCCCAATCTACATACTCTCAAATAGACAAGCCACACGCCGTGGCGAAATTGTAGAGGCTTCGCCTCTAGCGCCGACATCCGAGGTTCGATTCCTATGAGGTGATGCACTGAGTATGTACGCGCGCTTCCCGATTCATTTTACCCTCGCATCCCCTTGGTTTGAGACGTATGAAAAATATGCGGTTAACGCAGAATCATGTTACGTTATTTTTAAAATGTTTCCTTTTCTTAGCACAAGCACAGCTGAGAAGCTTCGATGCATGTACTCCATAACGCGTTAAAAAATAACGCATTTAATCACACTTTCAATTCCAAGCAAAGGGGAACTTTTGTCAATGCATGATTTCCTGGTACACCGATTACATTGATACACACATCAGAGCTACAAAAATCTTAGAGTCGGAATAAAGCGCATTCCTACGACTGATCGGAGGAAAATTTCATTTCAAAAGACTACCCGAGCGAAGCCTTGATAAAAGCCTGGTTTTGTGCACACTGAAAAGCAAGCAAAATTAGATGCATTACAGAATGCGGTCTTTGTGGCTCTTACTGGGGATCATTGGACTTCCGTGACCGTTAGTAATTCTAAATACATCTAATTACAAAATGTTCAATGATCACACTGTTTTAGCCTAATGTACAAAATAATTTTGGCTAAGGTTACTCACACTTTAAAGATTAAGTTGGTCAAATTACCTTTTATGTTTCTGACTTATTTTTTTAAGAAGAAAAACTGCACTTTATGATGACATTTTTGTTATTATTATTTAAAGACAATACCATTCTGAAAATCTACTTAAAGTACTTAAACTACCACTTTAATTTTTAAGTCTGCCCAATTTTAACCAGGGATGATATTTTTGTTTCTGTTTTGAATTCAAATTCAGTTTAAAAGCATTTTTTTTTTTCAGAAATTAAAACAGCCTCAGTTTACAATATTCATGTCCATGTCTATTATTTGATTCTGTCACCCACTAAAACCGTTTTAAATTAAAAAAACACATTTGCGATTTGGGGCAAATTTTCATGTGTGATTACATACGATTAATTAAGATTAATTATTACACAGCCTCTAATTAATTGGATTAATTTTTTTAATTGAGTCCCACCCCTAATATATATATATGTGGATATATATATATATGTAGATTTGTATATATATGTGTATGTACAGTATATATGTAGATATGTATATGTATATATATATGTATATATGTGTGTGTGTATATATATGTGTATAAATGTATATATATATTTGTATATGTGTATATATGTATGTATATGTATATATACATGATGTATATATATATATATATATAGATAGATATGACAACAACACTCATATCAACAAAACAATTACATTAACAATCATGTTACGTTATTTTTAAAATGTTTCCTTTTCTTTTCATTACTTCTTTAACACACTACTTCTCTGCTAAGGCTGGGTATTCTGCTAGTATATATATAATTTTAAAGAAATGGAGAATGCAGCAAAAAATATGGTGATGCCATATGAATGTTTTATTCTTCCATTCGCAGCAATTAAGCTTATTATTAAGGCAGATGAGCGTTGCTCCCCAGTCTGAGTGTTTGTGTCCTGCTGTGTGTGTTTGTGCCCGTGTGTGTCCATGTGACGCAAGAAAGTCTGCTGGAATGAGGTGAGTGGTCCCTGTGACTCGAGTCTGACCCCACACTTTACATATCAGCTGCTAATAAATCCTAAAATTATAATTTTTTTAGGTACACTTTTAAACACTTTTAGTTTTATCCCACATTAATATTTAAGTGACGGCTGCTTGCATTCTGTACGCACTGCTGATATTTTATGAGGAGTCAAAGCTGCTGTAATTCTGCTAAGATGTGGATTAGCAATAAGAAGAGATGGCTACTTCAGTCACCCCTCGAAGGGCAGCTGCTGATATTCAGACTTGCTTCAATCGACACCAAGTGTGCATCTCTGCAGCCCGGAGCCTCCACCCTGGAGCTCCAAGGAGGTGGAGTTGACTCCACTGGGCGCCAACTGGGAGGAACTTGGACTTCGAAACACTAAGAGGCCAGCAATTCTCCATAATGGCCACTAGAGGGGGGTGTACCGTCATTCAGTATTAGTCAAACTTAGTTGTAATAACGAGGTAGCAAGTCATATAATTATTAGATGATAAGTTATAATAATATAATAATAATGATCAAGTGCTAGTGACCTGCTATTACTATTAACAGGCTTGCATTTAATTTGGTTCTGCTTCTTTAGCAACGTGAGACTCGCAGTCAGATTAACTGGATTTAATTAACAAATATTGGCGGTTGTGTTAAGTAGTGAAAAGTCAAGTAAAATGACACTTTTTATTGGCTAACTAAACAAATTACAATATGCAAGTTTTCTTTCGGATGGGATGTAATCAAAAAAAGTTTTTTGATCGCAGATATTTTAACGTGATATCGGCGAGTATTTAGCAGCTGAAGTTCTTACAGATTTGCGCCACTCATCCAGCTCAATTGCTCCTTCTTGCTCATTCGACTTTCTCTTCCCAAGCCATCCCATAATAGTGACAGACACTCCCTCTGTAGATGTCGCTCTCTCCTCGGTGTCTCCATCACTGATGTTCTCCTTTATCGTTTCCCGGCGCTCCTTAAATCTCCCGAGTGTACGCACATAACTGAGGACTGTCTCAGCCCGTCTTGTGTTAATGACGGGCACTTTGAGATCGCAGCACCGATTGAGCCTCGACTGTAAGCAGACGGCTATTCACGTGAGGCTCACTCCGCTAAGTCTCAGTGTGACACGCGCGCTTCACGGAGTGCCCGACTGGTTTAGTCCGGTGCTGCGCTTTGAGGTCAGCGGGAACGCGCACTGCAGTGAGGTGGGGAGTGAAGGCGGAGAGCAGGTTTGGTCCGCACGTTGAACGGCACCTTCAGGTTATTACAATTGACCGGGCAGGTTATGAGATCGCAGGTGACTTTGACTTCAGTTTGACAGACACAAATACAAACACGCGTCATCAACTTCAGAGTGTGACTGCGCTGCCACCATTTACGTGATTCCATTTGATTGTTTTCTTTCTATTTTATTTATTTATTTATTTATTTTATTTTTGCTCACTGCACTTCTGGAAAACCGCAGTTGGCTTCGGGGAGTTACGACAGCATGTGAGGTAATGAGCCGTTCCGGAGACTAAATTACCGAGCAGCATCCACTTGCAGAGCAACAGCTCCATACGTCACCGCAGTTTTAGACTCGCAGTTGCAGACCTGGAAGTGACGTCACCATTTCTAGGCAAGGCGAACACAACGAGTCTCAGTTTTTAGCACGAGCGCAGCGTTTTCGAGCAGAAACAAAACATGACAGAAAACAGCACGGTATTGTTGTTATTATTACTACTATTCTTAATTATAATTATAAAACTGTACATTTTGCAAAACATTTTTTAAAACAGTGTCAAAAGTTAACGTTACGTTTAGGTGTATGTATTCTTTGGCTGGTGAGCTAATTGTTCATGACTGCAACACTGGTTACGGTGGTTTGCCTCTTAAAAACTGGGGAAATCGACACTTAATGTTGCATTGTCAGCAAAATACGATAAAAATGTATTTTCCCCAAAGTTCAGTCCATCTTGATGAACGGAAAATTTCCAGTCATTTAAGATGATATTTCAACTTAAATTAAGATCTTTTTAGTTCAGTTTTATTGTTTGTGATATATTTTATAAATTGTATTCATACAGCCATCCATCCATTCATTTTATAACGAATGTTAACGTAGTGTTTAATTGACTTTTAATTCTTTTCTGTTTTTGAGGTGGGCGCGACTTTTTAATGAAAAATAAACATATTCCTGTTCAGTTAAGAAGTGAAGTTTAAGTCTTTAAATGAGAAAGTAATGTAGGGATAAGCTTCAAAATTCAACGTCACTTTATAATAAATTATGTTTTCTTATTTAGCCAGTGAAGTAGTGTCAAATGATGCTGCTTTTAAGAAAACTGAGAAATTAAAAATCCTTTACTCAAATTGAATGTTCAGAATTTGGTGCTTTAGTTAACAAGTCTAAATCTTCCTTCATTTTCCTATTACATTTGTGAAAGATCTTTTACCTTCTCTTTGGCAAACCACATTTAAGTATTATAAATTAGTTTTTAAATCTTGGATATGTACCTACATTATTTACACTGGCTAATAACCTCTTCTTAAGATAAAAAAAAAAAACTTTATCCCTGTGATCTATCAAATTTTAGGCCAATTTTCCAATCTTTCTTGTATTTCTAAAATTAAGAGAAAGCTGTAGGTAAGCGGTTCTCTATATTTTTGCAAATAAAAGTAATCTCTTGTAACATTTTACTCAGGTACTGCTTTATTCAATGATTTGCACTCCACTGACCAAGGTTGTATTTTTAGGCCCATAGTATTCCATCTACAGTAAATGCAACATTTGATACCATAGACCATGATATTCATCTGATCAGCTATATGAACCATCTCAGTGTTCTACAATAGAGGCTTGCCTTTTAGAAAGTAGATTCCTTGAAATTTTCATTTGTTGAATTCTAACAAAACAGAAGTGCTAGTCACTGGTTCGAAAGCAGTAGTATTAGGCATGCGGCTTCTGTCAAACTGTCAATCAAAACGATTAATGTCCTTAAATCATGCCCCTTTATAACGTTATACCAGAAGTACCATCTTTAAGCCCCACCCCTTTATGACATCATATCGAAAGTCCCACCCCGTAATCCCCGCCCTCTTTTGGCATCAGACAGGAAGTTCCACACCGTAAGCCCCGCTCCTCCACGTGACCCGGCCCCCACCCCCTCCACGTGACCTGGCCCTCCCCTGTCCCTGCCAAGACTCCACCATGAACATGTCCCCTGCACCTGATTGGTTAAGGAAACTGTCAAGGGCAGTTTAATGGATGTCTGACCCCCTCCTTAAACCCGCACCCTGCACCTGATTGGTTAAGGAAACTGTCAAAGGGCAGTTTGATGGATGTCTGCCCCTCCTTGAACCCACCAACACCCCACCTACTTCCCAGCCCCCATCTCCTGAAAAACAAGCCCAGGCATGTTACAGCCTTTACCTCGACAAGCACAGACATGCCCAAGGTCGGCCCTGGACAAGTCCAGGCAGGTTGCTGCCTTAGCCCTGGACAAGACCGGGCACATTCCAATCCATAACCCTGCCGGCCTGAAGGGCCTGCCTCGGCCCCCGGTAAGGAAGCACCTGGCGGCCAGCCTCCCCACACTTCCCTGTCCTCTCTCCGGAGGATGTGTGCTCCCTGCTGAAAGCCCTTCTGAAATTGTGGTATAAAAGCGAAGCATCTTTTTCAGTTCTATGATCTATGATTTTAATATTAACACGAAATTAAAATATCTATCTAATCTTTGCTTTATGACTTGCAGCTCCAGGCTTTTTCTCACAGACAGATTCTTTTGTCATCTTGCCACAGCAATAGGCAAATTGAGAGAAAGAAGTGAAGCACACGAGACCTGCTCGCAGGGGCTGTCAGGGGGATGAGAGCAGGTCTCGGTGTGCTTCACTTCTTTCTCTCTCAATGTGCTTTTTGCTGCTGCAAGATGACAAACTGTCAGAGCACAGACACGGTCTGAGCCAGCCGAGCACGATCCCACCCCGTTTCGGCCCCCCAGTGAGGCAGCACCTGATGACCGGCCTCCCAGCCACTTCTGAAAGTGCGGTATAAAACAGCAAAGCATTTTCTAAAGACTCTGATCAGGAAATGGAATCTATGACCGAGGTCGCAGCGTTCCAGCCAGGCCGAGTTACCTTATAGCCGCTCCTGCTTTGGGTAAGACCCTGTATCTATTTTTTAAAATATCTATCTAATCTTTGGTTTATCACTGTAATTTTATCTAAGTCAAGCCGCCTTTCCCATCTCCCTGAAAATCCTTTCACAGAAAGATCTAAGCATCCAGCTACTGAATCTTCCATCTCACAGAAAATCCTCAAGCAGCAGGTTTCCCAGACAGAAAGACCAAGTGGCATTTCTCAGCCCCAGCTTTTAGCCGACAGCCCCGCTCTTCTTGCTCTAAACGCAAGAAGGAAAGTCAGGCTCTGCAAGCTGGACAGGATCCAACAGCCACGTTGTGCGTACGAGCAGGCAAGTGACTGTAGGTGGAAGAAGTTAGGTACCCCACCTGGGGGGAGGACTCTGTGAATTCGCTTGCAAACAACTGAGCCCACCCATTTTGAGCACCCATCCCCCCGCTTGGTGAGGCCCTACGAGCTCACCGGCTGGTACCGAAACTGTAATCTCCCACCCAACCTGCCCCCATGCTGCTGAGGAATTCTATGCGGGCCATCTGGTGATAGAGAAAGGCCTTTAAAACACTCTTTGGCAAGCCACGAATATGTCAGTCATTTTTTCAACTGTTTCCAAAGCCCGTAGCCCCCAGCGTCTATATGAACTTCATAGAAAAATTATATCTTTTATCTTTGGATAGGACTAAATGAAATATAACTGTTCTCCATGCAGACTATTCTCCAGGATCACGGTAAGCCTTATTCATGATTATTATATGCGCCAAATGAGTATGTTTTTAAAAAACGGATGGCTGAATCCTTATATTTTATCCTTAATATGAATACAGTGGTACCTTGGTATACGTTTGCTTTGGAATAAGTTCAACTTGGTATACGTCCTGTTTGGACACGAAAAATTTTGCTTGGTATACGGCCTTTGTTTGGAATACGACTCGCGTGCTAACCTTCTTTACCTCTCTCGAGACAAAGCCACGACTGCCCACGAGCGTTAGTGTGCCAGTTGCTAGCATTCAGTGAACAACCCTCACTATAACTCTCTGTGAACTTTCACGTGTGTGATATAGTGGGTCCACAGCTCCTGTCAAAGTCCAGCTTTAAAATAAATAATCACCGCGCTCGCAGCTTGGTGAGGGGGCGTGGTGGTTATGTGGCTGAAGGTTGTCAGGGCGATTAGCGATGTGGGCGTTTCTCACCAAAGTGCACTTGTGAGGGACCGTCCGCATTCATGATTGTTCCTGGGGCTGCTTATCTTGATAAACAGAAGCGCGAGTCAGCTAGAAGGGGAGTAAAAAATGAACGGACGGGAGGTTGAGTGAGTGAGTGAGAGAGAGAGAGAGAGAGAGAGAGAGCGAGCGAAGTTGCTGAAGTAGACAGAGTTAACGTCAGCTGCAAGTAGGGCGAGTCCCCTGTTGGGAAGTAGGGGGGCCGCCAGATAAAAAGGCACCGGGCTTCTTCTTGGTTTTTTTTATTTTATTTTTATTTTTAAAGAATGCTTCCTGCTCTATTTTAACTTCGTTGTTTTTAAGAATACTTTTTTCTATTGTTTTTAACCTCCATGTTTCACTTCTGATTTTATGGATTATTTATTGGAACTTTGGAGACTGCACTTTAATTTGAACACCTTGTTTTGTTAATTGTTTTAATAAAAGCACTTTGCACTTTTCACCATCCCCTTGCTTTACCGATGAGGTTAGCAGTGAGGCACATTACCGACGGTGTAGGGTTCAAGGGCTCCCCGCAGCAGATGGGAGCATACAGCAAACCTGCATCGTCACAACGTGATTTTGTGTTTTTTTCATGTAAATTTGAATTGATTGTTGAAAAGTATGAAGGTGGCATGCGTATCCGGGACATGGCTGCTGCATACCATTAGCCGAGAGTGACGGTATCTACGATGTTATTAAAAAGTAAAGTGAGGTAAAATTTTCATTTATTTCATCTAATTGCTTTTGTATTTATGTATTGTAGTATTAAGCAGTGTTTAAATTATTTTATACAACCCCATCAATGTACACTCACCTAAAGGATAATTAGGAACACCTGTTCAATTTCTCATTAATGCAATTATCTAATCAACCAATCACATGGCAGTTGCTTCAATGCATTTAGGGGTGTGGTCCTGGTCAAGACAATCTCCTGAACTCCAAACTGAATGTCAGAATGGCAAAGAAAGGTGATTTAAGCAATTTTGAGCGTGGCATGGTTGTTGGTGCCAGATGGGCCGGTCTGAGTATTTCACAATCTGCTCAGTTATTGGGATTTTCACGCACAACCATTTCTAGGGTTTACAAAGAATGGTGTGAAAAGGGAAAAACATCCAGTATGCGGCAGTCCTGTGGGCGAAAATGCCTTGTTGATGCTAGAGGTCAGAGGAGAATGGGCCGACTGATTCAAGATGATAGAAGAGCAACTTTGACTGAAATAACCACTCGTTACAACCGAGGTATGCAGCAAAGCATTTGTGAAGCCACAACCTTGAGGCGGATGGGCTACAACAGCAGAAGACCCCACCGGGTACCACTGATCTCCACTACAAATAGGAAAAAGAGGCTACAATTTGCACGAGCTCACCAAAATTGGACAGTTGAAGACTGGAAAAATGTCGCCTGGTCTGATGAGTCTCGATTTCTGTTGAGACATTCAAATGGTAGAGTCAGAATTTGGCGTAAACAGAATGAGAACATGGATCCATCATGCCTTGTTACCACTGTGCAGGCTGGTGGTGGTGGTGTAATGGTGTGGGGGATGTTTTCTTGGCACACTTTAGGCCCCTTAGTGCCAATTGGGCATCAATTAAATGCCATGGGCTACCTGAGCATTGTTTCTGACCATGTCCATCCCTTCATGACCACCATGTACCCATCCTCTGATGGCTACTTCCAGCAGGATAATGCACCATGTCACAAAGCTCGAATCATTTCAAATTGGTTTCTTGAACATGACAATGAGTTCACTGTACTAAAATGGCCCCCACAGTCACCAGATCTCAACCCAATAGAGCATCTTTGGGATGTGGTGGAACGGGAGCTTCATGCCCTGGATGTGCATCCCACAAATCTCCATCAACTTCAAGATGCTATCCTATCAATATGGGCCAACATTTCTAAAGAATGCTTTCAGCACCTTGTTGAATCAATGCCACGTAGAATTAAGGCAGTTCTGAAGGCAAAAGGGGGTCAAACACCGTATTAGTATGGTGGTCCTAATAATCCTTTAGGTGAGTGTATAATATGCCAATAGCAATAGGATTTTTTTTTCATGGGAAAGGATTAATCATTTTCTCATTATTTCTTATGGTAAAAATTTGTTTGGTATACGTCCTGTTTGGTATAAGTCAAAGGGTCTGGAACGAATTAAGGACGTATACCGAGGTTCCACTGTATTTCCAAGTTTATTCTCAAGTGCGTGCGTGAGTGCGCTCGTGTGTAGGCGCGTGAGTGCGCTCGTGCATGTGTATAATATAAGATGTAGCATTTTTTTTTCTATCTACATGTACGACGATTAATGTACAAATTCATAGGACTGAAGCAAACAATATTAGTTTTTTTTTTTTTTTTTTCGAAACGGGTAATCCAATCAAGTAGTTTTTGTCTCAGCGTCTGAAAATTCAAACAGGGTCCTCTCCTCTGAGAATATTCAGGAGTGGCTTTAAAGCACAAGCAGGTGGTGCATTAACTCTGACATAATAAAAGTATTCTGAACTACCTGCAGAAGGGACCCGCTTGTGAAATGCGTAATCTCTCTGTACAGAGCCACCTGTTTATAAAAGGCTGAGGAGAAAAGTATGATAGGTCAAATACACAGAGCCATAAAATAAAAGCAAAATAAAGTGTGAACGCCACACAACCTGGTATTGCTAGAGGTTTCGTTTTTCCAGGTGACCCATTTTTGCGTTGCTTAAGGTATCAGCCAAGATCTTTCTTTTATTCTTTTTTGATCAGCTTTTATACTGATTTTATAAAGGTAATCTAGGTATGATGCGGTCATCCTGTCTCCAAGACAACTTTTCCTTTATCACATTTAAAATTCTTGTCTCTGAAAATTCATTCATAGCTCATACGTTTCTGCTCTTAGATGCAGAAGGTTATAGCGAGGTGTACTTGCTTAACTAGAGGCAAGGGATGTAAGAAGCGCTCTTCTGCACCTGTGAAGTTCATTGAACTAAAATCACGTTTTTAAAATCAGCAGCTTTAGCTCATGCTAGTGACCTCATAAATGAGAGCCAACAGATCAGCACGCTTGTATAGCTCACAAAATAGCAGAGCTGATTACTCTTTCTGCTTAAACTAATGATCAGATATTCAGGTAATGATTAATGAAACACTAAAGCTTTAGTGAACAAAAATACATTTTCAGTAGCCAAGTAAAATGACCAGATGCTTTAACATGAAAATAAAGCATCTTTAGAAAATAAAGCATCTAAAAGCATCTTTGTAAAGGTCCAATTTTAAAACATTATAAGAAAAAGCCTTGTTTCCAAAAGAGTTCTGCCCATTTTTCCAACAGTTTTCTTGACTGATCTTTGGAATCATCAGTGCCTTTCTGATCACATCCACCCCAAACATAGCATAGAACTTAATTTCTGTATTAATTTTAAATGATAATAGCCAGTATAAAGTCCCTAAAGGAACTGGAGACATCAGATATCTTCTATCATATATCTTCTCTTGCCAGCCCAAGTAATTCAGATTCTGCTTACAACACAAATGTATGATTGTTTTTTTTCTCAAATGGCCAAATCTTTGGCCTGCTAATCATGAAAAAATAAATACATAAATAAATCAGATTTTATTCTCATTACACTTTATTTGCATATTTTATTATACCTTCTTAACTTTTATCGACATTTGTCTATCTCTATATTTATTTTTCTGTATCAGAATGTAGTTTAAGTTAATTTGTTTTAGGTTCAATAGATGTATTTTTCATATTTTCGATTCTTGTTTTCTTTTTTTCACATCTTTGAGCCCCCTTTTTGTTACTTCGCGCCCCCCTAGCGGGTCCGTCCAGAGTTTGAGAACCACTGTTGTAGGGTTTTATTTGTAAAACACTCTGCGGCATTTCAAGTTAAGTTAGATACCCTTGTTTATTCAGCCATCCATTGGTGTTCCATTTTTGTTATAAATTGTGTTTAGTCTCTTTATTTACTAAGCATTTTATATGATGATTAGAAAACAGTTATCTTGTTCAGGCTTTAATTTAAAACAGCATTTTCATCGACAGGTGATAAACACTTTGGTACTCAGGGGGCTTTGTATAATACAAAGTTTTAGAAATTCTGTTAATGCTTGGTAATAGCCTTACATTTTACAGCAGTTATGAACCCCTGAAAATAAGAACAGTTATAGTATGTTATAGGAGCAGATACACTACAGGGCTGAGGATGATTAGGTTTATTTTGGACACATTAGGCAAAACAGGATGGAAAATGTTTTAGTGAATAGTTACATCATATCTATTATATGTGTTAGCACAAGGATTAAAATTTTACTAAAACTGTGAAGGTTCATTCTTTTTTTTAGGTAGTCCAGGTGACATAGGACAGCTGTCATTGAAAACTGCTTTTCCCCTCTGTTTGTGAAAAAGCACCCTTTGTTTTAGTAGCATTCAGGGTGAAGGGTTAGGGTTAGGGTTTAAGTTTAAACTGTGATTCCAAGAGTCAACAAGTGTCTGCAAACTTCTTGAAACGAGACAAAGGACCAGGGTTTGTACAGGGATCATAGTCAGGGGCAGAGTTAAACTAGACATTATTATTCCAAAATGAAACATTGACTCGCCCCTATCACAAATATAAGACAGTAAAAACTAAAATTTACAAATACTAAGTCACAGAGGAGATTAAAAAACATATTAAGACCAGATCAACAAGGGATCACCCAAAGCTCACAGCACACTACAACAGAACCTACGTGTTCTGAGGTATATTATCAGCTAAACTGTCATCTATGTAGGCAGTTCTATAGGATTGTAAAGAGTTGGCGAAAAACATTATTTAACATCTGCTAATATGAGGCTGATTAACATGAACCGGTTATTGTTAGAATCTTATCTGGCACTAAAAGTGAGGCTTGTGTTCCTCCTGATTCAGGAAGATCATTAAATATTGGAGTTTAGAATATGAACTAGACTGGTAGTCTTGATGGTAAGGACATTTGTGCCAAAATAATTAATTAAATAAAGTTAATTATGAAGTAAATAACCACATGAAGTTGTAAAGGAGTTATTACAATTTGAAAAACTGCCGTGATGTATAAAAAACATTTGAAATAAATAATAAGCTTTTTTGACATGTGCATTCTGGAATAGTCTGAATATGTCTTAAAGAGTTCATTTTTAATTAAAACTTAAAAAGGCAAATTAAAAATATTAAACCTGACTAAAGCACAGAAGTACAGTATAATTTAATGATATCAATTAGTGTTAAGTATTATCAAGCACCGGGATCTATTTATAAGGTTTAGTTATAAACAAAATGATTGGTGGCATTTTACTTTGAAATTAACAATAGTTTGATAGAGCTTTAAAAATTAGAATGCAAGACAAACCTATACACTATATAACAAATGTTGCTGTTCCAATAGGAATATCTCAGATGTCTGTTTTATTTTAACCTTTTGACAAGAAGCCCCTGGTCAGGGAAATATGCCACATATATTGAAAATGAACAGTGCCGACATGCTAACTAAATAGATATAATCTAAGATATTTTAGAATATGGCCCTGGGCGCTAACCCCATGATTCTGACAAACTAAAGAGTCTTCACTTAATTGTCCAACTTCCTGTAGGTGCTATGGATCTTGTAATGGAGACTGCAAAAGATTCTATAATCTTTACTCTGTAATGGTCCATATGACGGAGATCTAGCGCCTGTGTCCGCAGTATTAATCAGTCATAGGACATGATGTTCAAAATTCACCTTGGGTTTTTCAAAAGAGAAAGGACGAGTGTGGCGTGTGTTCTGTATTCTCTTTTCTGTATTAACTATTCACAGTGACCATACTCCCGAGACCTTAGGTTTGTTATGCCGAAGTACCTTTCACAGACCCGAATAAGAGACATCCATCAAAATGCTCTTGACACAAAGGAGGCCCAATCAGGCGGTGGGGTGGACTGATTGTTGTTTTCTTTAATTTCTTGATGACTTCATTCAGCAGATTATTTCTTCACAGAGCAGGCCTCGTGATGAAGGTTTCTCTGCATTGATGACAGCTGGTCTCTTGGCTCTGGTCCCAGTACAACAACAACATTTATTTCTGTCGCACACGTTCATACAAGCAATGGAGCTCAAAGTGCTTTACATGATGAAGAAAGAGAAAAAAGACAAAATAAAAAAGAATTAATATAAGGGAACACTAATTAACATAGAATCAAAGTAAGGTCTGATGGCCAGGGAGAACAGAAAACAAAAAAGAAACTTCAGACGGCTGGATAAAAAATAAAATCTGCAGGGTTTCTGAGGCCACGAGACCACCTGACATCAATGACCTCAATCAGTCCTTCTGGTATTCAGGGTTCTCATGGAAGGATTTGATGATGATAGTCATGTGGACTTCTGGCCTTTAATCCATCAATGTAGGGACATCACAGTGCTATGATCAGGTGGTGGTGGTGCAGGTCGCCAGCACAGAAAACTGGAAAAAGAACAGACGAGAGAGTAGGGGTTAGTACAGATATTTGAGTCATCATGAAAAGTAATGATAATTAATTGAATATGCAGAGCATCAGGATTAAATTAAGATGAAACTGTGGGAAGTCCATGTTACAGTAATGTGTTTTCAGCCATGTTTTAAAGAGCTCCACTGTATTACCTTGGTGAATTTCTTTCAGTCAGCTATTGCAGATTTTAGGTGCATAACAGCAGATGGCCGCCTCACTACTTCTTTTAAGTTTAGCTCTTGGAATTCTAAGCAGAACCTCATTTGAAGATCTAAGGTTATGATTTGGAGTGTAAGGTGTCAGATATTGTGATATATAAGATGGAGCAGATGATTTAAGACTTTGTAAACCATTAGCAGTATTTTAAAGTCAATTCTGAATGACACAGGTAACCAGTATAGGGATGCTAAGACTGGGATGATGTGCTTGGGTTTTCTTTTCCTAGTTAAGATTCTAGCAGCTCCATTCTGCACTCGTAACTGATTGATGTATTTTTTTGAGTGGTCCTGAGAGGAGTGCGTTACAGTAATCTAGTCAACTGAAAACAAAAGTGTGAACTCATTTCTAAGCATCTTTCAATGTTATAAGAGGTCTAACTTTTGCTATATTTCTTAAGTGAAAAAATGCTGTCCTTGTAATCTGATTAATATGCAATTTTAAATTCATGTCAGAGTCAACAGTTACCCCTAAATTCTTTACCTCGTCTTGACTTTTAATCTTAATGTATCAAGTTTATTTCTAATAACCTCATTATATCCATTATTGCCAATCACTAAAATTTCAGTTTTCTCTTTATTTAGTTTGAGAAAATAACTTCTCATCCATTTGGAAACACAAGTGAAACATTGTGTCAGTGAATGAAGAGAGTCGAGGTCATCAGGCGCTGTTGATAAATACAGTTGTGTGTCATCAGCATAGCTGTGGTAGTTCACATTATGCCCTGAGATAATCTGACCTCATCGAAGCATGTAAATTGAAAAGAGCAGCGGACCAGGATAGAGCCTTGTTGACCACCATATAGAATATCATGTGTCATTGAAGTATAAATACCACACCTAACAAAGCATTTTCTACCTGCCAGGTAGGATTCAAACCAATTTAAGACCCTGCCAGAGAGGCCCACCCATTGACTAAGGTGATTTCTAAAAACATTGTGATAGATGGTATTAAATGTGGCACTCAGATCTAAGAAGATGACAACAGATAAACAGCCTCTGTCTGCATTTTCCCGCAAGTCATTTACTACTTTAATGAGTGCAGTTTCTGTGCTGTGATTTATTATGAAACCCGACTGAAACTTATCAAGAATGGCAGGTTTATTGAGGTGATCATTGAGCTGCATAATGATGGCCATCTCTAGGATTTCACTTGAGAAAGGCAGGTTAGAAATGGGACTAAAACTGTCAAAAACAGAGGAGTCGAGATTATTTTTCATGAGCAGAGGTTTAACTACAGCAGTCTTAAAACAGTCTGGGAAGACCCCCGTATCTATGACGAGTTTACTATGTCAAGAATTATATCAATTAGCACGCCCGATTCTTCTTTGAAAAACAAGTTGGTATTGGGTCGAGGACACAGGTGGAGTGTCTCAGTTGAGAAATTATTTTATATAAATCAGGTAAATCTATCCTGGTGAAAGAATTGGTTTATAATGGAGCACTGAGGCTTAAGAGGATCAGTGTTGGGGGGATATACTATATAATTTCTAATATCATTAATTTGTTGATTAAAAAATACAGCAATAGCCTCCAAGTTTCACTGGAAGAATTTTGGAGGCATTCTGTTCAGTGACCGGAGTTTAGCAGATGATCAATCGTAGAGAATAAGACTCTGGGATTACTAGCATTGTTATTTATAATTCTAGAGAAATAGCAGCGCCTCTCAAGACGGACTGTGTTGTTGTATTCTGTTATTTTAATCTTCAATATCTCATTGTGGATAATCTGTGAGGCACTTCAGGCAGAAACTGTGACCACAATCCAGTAATACGCGGTCATTCAGGGTGTCCAGACACACCAAGCAGGTGAACTCGTCCTGTGACACAAACAGCTGGGCTTCAGCCATCGTCAGTCTGAGGAGAGGCAGGCAGAGAGAATCAGTCAGACAGACAAGGAAGTGACTTGTGAAGAAATGAAAGTGGAAGTTTGTCTGTGCTCAGTGAGGAGGATGATGATGATGATTCCCTATTGCCAGTCCCTCTGTAATAGCCCACCTCAGACTCATTCCACTTAAGTACATAAGTGTGACCCCTCCAGCCTGTCACTTCTCAGTGACACACACTTGGACTCGCTGTCACCAGCACTAACAAATGTACAGATGTCTCTGAGACACATGAAGGCTCATACAACATTTGATTATATCAGTGTTTCTCAACCTTTACCCATGTGTGCCCCATCTTTCATATTAGTTTTGTGGCAACCTACTAAAGTTTTAGGGCACATTTTCAGATTTTTGATTTTTGATTTAGATCCACCCCGCAACACTAAATTTTAATTTGGGAATGCACTATTGGCAGAAGTGCTCAAGTCTCTATCACACTGGGGCATCGCTAACATGTTTTCATCATCAAAATATAAAGTCACACAATGTGACACATTTCAAATTAAAACCCAAGTGATAAAACATATGTAAAATTCAAACATTTCTTTAGTTTTCATTAATTTTCTTGAATTTTTAATAATTTTAATAATTCCACATTTTAAATTATTCCATTCTTTAATAATACAAATCAAATTACAAATATTATAAGCTTTCCTAAGAATACTATCACGTCTTATTTCTGAAACAATAAGTGACATATTAGCAAGTCCAGAAGTGCCGTCTAACATTCGAACATTAAGAACACTCTAGACGAGAACAGGCCATTCAGCCCAACAAAGCTCGCCAGTCCTGTCCACTTATTTCTTCCAAAAAAACATCAAGTCGAGTTTTGAAAGTCCCTAAAGTCTCACTGTTTACCACACTACTTGGTTGCTTATTCCAAGTGTCTATCGTTCTTTGTGTAAAGAAAACCTTCCTAATGTTTGTTTGAAATTTCCCCTTAACAAGTTTCCAACTGTATCCCCGTGTTCTTGATGAACTCATTTTAAAATAACAGTCTTGATCCACTGTACTAATTCCCTTCTAATTTTAAACACTTCAATCATGTCACCTCTTAATCTTCTTTTGCTTAAACTGTAAAGGCTCAGCTGTTTTAATCTTTCTTTGTAACTCATCCCCTGTAGCCCTGAATCAGCCTAGTCGCTCTTCTCTGGACCTTTTCTAGCTGCTTTGTCCTTTTTGTAGCCTGGGGACCAAAACTGTACCCCGGACTCCAGATGAGGCCTCACCAGTGCATTATAAAGGTTGAGCAGAACCTCCTGTGACTTGTACTCCACACATCAAGGCGCTATATATCCTAACATTCTGTTAGCCTTATTAATGGCTTCTGAACACTGTCGGGAAGTTGATAGCATTTAAATATTTGCTTAGAATTTACATTACTATGCATTTTTATTTCTACACCATTGTTTGTTCTTCCATGTACAGATCTAAACCTGGCCTGTCCTAAACTCCCTGAAACCCCATTCCCTAGTTTAAACAATCCTCGACTAGCCTACACATGCCCCTCCCCAATACATTGGTACCCTCCAGTTCAGATGTAACCCACCATGGCAGAACAGGTCCCATCTGTTCCAAAAGGAGTCCCAGTGCCCCATAAACCTATAACCTTCTACCCTGCACCAAGATTTGAGCCAAGCATTAAGCCTGCCAATCTCCTTGATCCTACCTGGACTGGCACGTGGCACAGGCAGAACTTGAGAGAAGACTGCCTTGTCTGTTCTGCTCCTCAGCTTGGCATCTAACTCTTTGAATTTGGATCGCAGAACTGATAGACTACCCTTATGTATGTAATTTGTTCCAACATGGACAATGACAACTGGATCCACCTCTGCTCTTGCCAAGAGCCTATTCACCCTTCCAGGGAGGTCTCCCACCTGTGCTCCCAGAAGGCAACACACCGTGCGAGACTCTCTCTCTCTCTCTGGAGCACACCTGCGCTTCAATCCCCCTAATAATTGAGTCCCCAACTATCACTACCACTCTCTTTTGGGGAACTGGTTTTGAGGTGGCCCGTTGGGGCTCCTCATCCCTGTCTACCACCTCAGAATTATCAGAGACACCATCCAGCTCCGCAAGGACATGATAACGGTTAGACACTTCTAATTCTGGGGTTGTGCACCCTTTAGCTTAGGCCTTGTGACCGTGACCCACCTATTTCTACCTGTCTGGTCTGGAATCTCCTCCCACACCACCTTGGGGGTGCACACTATCTCTCTAAAGGACACCTGGGCCAAGTCTGCCAATTCTCTATTACAACGCAGGTCAGCCAACTCCTCCTCCAGTTCAGCGACCCTGAGCTCGAGGTGCTGGATCAGCTGGCATCTCTTGCAGATGTAACCCTCATAGACAACTGGCTCTTCCAAACCATCATATAAAAAGTCCAACATCCAACAGGACTTGCATTGCACTGGCCTCATTATTAAAATTTGATGTGGGATTAGTAAACTGCCTTAACTTTTTTTTTCTTAAAATTAAATTTCTTTTCTTCTTCTTTCAGCTGCTCCTTAACTTAAATGGTAACGCTAAGATCTGCTACAGATATTTGACACCTTTTCCCCTTAAGCTCCTGTACTGTTCTCCCCTCTCAGCTGCCTGCTGTTTGTCTTTCTATGACGTTAACTTTAATTTTCTCTGTCTCTTCTCCTAACTTTGCATTCCTCTTACTTATAAGCTCTCCACTTGCACTGTTTGTATTCCCTGTATTAATGAACCCTTACGCTGTCGCCCACTTAACTGTACCACCTCTGGACCGCTAAGGACAGTTTAATCTAAAATAAACAAATCAAACCTTACTTCCTTATTTGCTCCTACAGCCTCTTTTGACTGATCGGCGTCTTAACGCTGGCCGCTGACCTGCACACTGCTGAGCCTTCACCTTTACTGCTTTGAAATCAGCCGCGGCCTTTTTTTCTTTTCCTTTAAAATAAGGAGTCGCTGTTACGACGACGCGGTTATTTACTTACAAATGGCGATATCAGTTACTGCTGCTTTCTATCCTATTTCCTCAATGCTAGTTCAAATACAGATAACAAGAACAGGTACAAGTACAAATAACTATTCCAAGCCCACCTCCAAACACCCAGCTACTTTTGCTCTTATGCGGACGAAAAAGAAAGAAAAAAAAAACCTTCTAAAAGGAAATAAGCTTTAAAAATTCCCACACGGCTCCTTAGCGGCAACCAAAACCCAAGTTTTTTAGAACAAAATGTATTTTTTATATTTAAATATCACACCACAGAACAAGCCAAAAACTCTCAACAGGCTCTAGCATTTGCAAAGCACACGTCAGCCACGTCGGTAAGAGAGGACTGCACTTGAATTCTGTTGTCTGCTGACGGCGGACAGGCCTCTCCACGTCACATACAGTATATATACAGTAACACAGCACGCCACTGGGTCGTCTACTTGTCACTCTGTTGTCACTCTCAGCAGCTCATCTGTCAGGTTTTCTGCAGCACGTCTCTCAGTAAACTCACAACAGCCAAGAAGGCAGGATGTCACCTTAAAGTTTCCAATAAAGTGACAAGTGACAGACACATATGAGCAGGTCGTTCTGGATGTCCGGCAGTCAGTTGTCAGGCAAACTGTTGAAGCTTTTTTCACCCTGTCTCACCACAATGCACGCTCCGTGTTATATAGTCGCTGGAGTAATTGTTTAGGATGAGGTTTTTCTACTGGGGAGAACATACATGGGGATTAAGGCTGAACAAAAGTTTTAAATCCTTTGTCCTCTACAATGCAAATGGCTGAAAGTCACGGGCTATCATTTTTGCAGCTCCTCATCGACACTCATCTGTCTGGCTGCGCTCATTTGTTTTGGAATAAATGTGCTTACTTAAGTTTGAGTGGCAGAAGGCTGTGATACGAGGTGTGGCAGAAAAGTAATGAGACTGATTTTTTATTTACCAAAGTTTTTATTTTTTTTCAAACATCAATGTTATCCCCTTCAAAGTAGTTCTCTTGGGCAGCTACACACCGATGGAGACGTTGTTCCCACTGTTGGTAGCAGCGCTGGAAGTCTTCAACCGGTATGGTCTTCAGCATGTCCGTTACACTCTTTTGGATGTTTTCTAAAGTCCCGAAATGATGTCCTTTGAGGACATTTTTCAGTTTAGGAATAAGGAAAAAGTCACACGGACTGAGGTCAGGTGAATAAGGGGGCAGGGAAACCACAGGAATGCCTTTTGAGGTCAAAAATTCTGTTATGGAGAGGGCAGTTTTTCGGCACGATTTTGGCACAGACCTTTCGTGTGTGCAAATGTTCTTTCAAAATTTGATGAATGATAAATCTGTTCAAATTTAATTGTTCACTCAACATTCTTGATGTTAAAGCGACGGTCTGATCTCACAAGAGTGTTCACACGTTCGATGTTTTCATTGGTTTTCGAAGTTGAAGTCCTCCCTGAATGGTGTTCATCTTCAACGTGTTTTCTGCCTTCCAAAAATGATTTGTGCCAGCGAAAAACTTGAACTCGGGATAAAGAATGTTCCCCATAGGCCTGTTTTAACTTTTCAAACGTCACACTTGCCGTTTAATGACACAACATTGCTCCAAATTCTGCTGTTCCATTTTGCGTGACGCACAACCAAAAACACAACTTCGCTAATAGCAGTCACAAAAATCACGTAGTTAACGGAAGGAGTTGAAACCGCACTGAGCTATGTGAGGGTACTGATACACGTGCTCTATCAAGGACAACAGCGCAGCGTTGCCAGATCGCTTGCAGTGTTGCCAGTCTCATTACTTTTCTGCCACACCTCGTATACCTGCGGTTTTTGATAAGACAGTGGATGCTGCAGCTGAAGTTCTTGGTTCCAAACAGGACAGTTTTCACGGGTCAGTAGATGACAGCCTGAGGAGAGAGGGCGAGCTGGACGGACGGCTGAGTGCTTTCTTAGTTGTCTGTGCAGGTTTGTTGTTGACCCTGCTCTGCTCTGACGGATTTTTCATTTTACAAATTCTGCACTCAGCTTTGCAGTCTCCAATATCATTGAAATTCTGCCAGATGCTATTTCTAATTCGCTTTTCGCTCATTTCTTCACTTTTCTCGAAGTAGTGGACTGTACCGCTACACTCGCTGTCTTCGGAGCGTCTGCCCCCCTTTCTTCTTTCACATAATGGTATGATCCTAGTCTGTGTTTGCTTGTGATTGGCGCATGGTGTGCCTATCAAAAAAAACTTCCCTCCCTGCCTGCAGGGATTCTCTGTGGCTGAAGACTGTTCTCCCCGATGGGACTCGGCTATTCTAGGTCAGTACAAAGAATCTTCTCTTAGAGGCGAACGACACATCACGACATGCGGTTATTCACACGAATACCACAGGGCCGATAGTCCACATACTCGGTGTGATGTTTCTACCATAAACAGTTGTAATAAACGAGTTTGTTTCCATTCTTTCTTTGAGACTCCTTGTAGATATCTCGCTTGAAAGGGTGAGCCACACTGCTGTAAGGCTAAAATAAATGCCAGCTGTGCAGGTTAGGACTTACAATGAAGCACTGGCATATAAACCTAAATGCTAATCTAACATATATCTGCGTGTGCTCATATAAAAGACTCCAAACAAACACACAGCGGTGCTGTTCATTCTTGGTGCTCGGCTGCTCACTCGTCTGTCAGGGCTAAGCTGCTGCTAACTTCACGGACATTGATGAGCAGTGAAAGGTCCGTAACCTTCAATAATCAGCTCTTAACCCCTATATACAGTAGCTCAGACTAGGTAGATATCAGAATGTGTTTTATTTTAATGTTATTGTCCAAAGTATTACTGAGCTCTAATAAATCTAAATGCCATTAAGTGCTTATATGTTTGATGTGCCAGCCTAAGAGCCTGCCCAGTACTCACACTGGCAAAGGCCCTGCCTGCAGTTTGTTTGTCTTCTGTCAGTGAGCGGCTCAGCACCGGCATTCACAAAACAAGATCTGCCTGTGAAAAGGCTGGCAGGCCAGGGCCCTTCTGCTGACATAAATGGTGTCCTTTTAAAGTTACCTCAGGACTACACTTTACATAACTAATAGCAATAAAACTAATAATAAAGCACATTGATCCCTAATCAAAATTCTCAACATTATCCACCTTAATAAAAGGAAAAGTGTCTCTGTGTTTGTGTATCTGTGTGTCAATTGTTTTCCTATGTATCTCTCATTCCAACAGATGGCACAACACAAACATTTGTAGTAATAAAATTAATGGCATTTGTCACTTAAGCAAATGGTACATCACAAATACTAACACTGCTTTTACGAATCCAACACCAAATGATGTGTAACAGAGACATCATGTTAAATTCATCATTCCAACAGATGGCACATCTCAGTCATTAACATGGCTTTTAGAAATCCCATGCTAAATTGTACAGTACACCCCCAAATTTCGTGGGGGTTACATTCCTAGAGCACCCGTGAATTGTGAAAAAACGCGAAATTTGGATGTGGTTAAAAAAAATGCCTATTTTAATAGTTTAAACCCTAAATATGCCCCCAAATGACTTTAATTTAATTTCATACTCCTCTTAATACATTACCTAAAAATAAAGAATGTAAAGGTAAACCTGCATACTGCACAGTACGGTACTGATATGTCATTGGCAGTGCTAGAATGTAAAATACCGATGTTACCGCTATATGTACTGTAATTCACACAAGCGCGTTTTCATTGCCAGAAGCCTTAGAAGGTGCCAGGCATTTCAACGGCATTTTGAGGCTTTAACTCTTTTTTTTTTGAAGTTTTATTAATTTTATTGCAATCCATACAAATCAATCAATTTTTTACAAAAAGAAAAATTTAATTAAGGGCAAATCGATCCCCACCCCTGAGAGAGAGAGCAAGGCAAACGGCGTGAAATTTAAGGCTTGTAAACATACCCAAATTAATAGATTTGATAAGCCAATAGAGATGAATGCAGAAGACAAAGAAATACAGAAATAATTGCTTTCTCTCTGCTTTAAGAGCTAATTTTAAATATTACTGATTAGATCCTGCCATGTTTTGAAAAAAGTCTGTACAGATCCTCTAACTGAGTATTTGATTTTTTCCAATTTCAAATAATATAACACATCAGTTTCCCACTGACTTAAAAGAGGAGAGTTTGGGTTCTTCCAGTTTATCAGAATAAGTCTGCGTGCCAAAAGTGTAGTGAATGCAATCACAATTTGTTTGTCTTTCTCCACTTTAAGCCCTCTGGAAGAACCCCAAACACAGCTGTTAATGGGTTAGGAGGGATTGTGAGTCCAAGGCTGTCTGAAAGGTAATTAAATATTTTTGTCCAGAATAATGTTAATTTGGTGCAGGCCCAGAACATGTGACCCAGTGAGGCTGGGACTTGGTTGCAACGTTCACAGGTTGGATCATGCCCTGGAAACATTTTGGAGAGTTTTAGTCGAGACAGATGTGCTCGATATATAATTTTGAGTTGTATAATTGTATGCTTTTGCATATGGAGCTCGAGTGAATTCTCTGCATTGCTACTTTCCACTCCTTTTCTGATATATTAATTGAGAGATCTTTTTCCCAGTGTCCTCTTGGATCTTTGAAAGGAGGGATTGTAAAATGATTTTATATATTGTAGAGATGGAGTCTAAGTCCTTGAGATTGAGCAATATTTTTCCAGCATGGATGAGGGTGCAAGATGAGGAAAATCTGGAAGGTTCTGTTTAACAAAGTTCCTGATTTGAAGATAGTGAAAGAAATGTGTAGCTGGAATGTAATTGTTCATAGGATGCAAAGACGTTGTCTATATAAAGATCTCTAAGCAAGTTAATTCCAAATTTTTTCCAGATATTAAAACTGCATATGTTTGTGAAGGTTGAAAGAGGTGGTTCTCTTGCAGAGGTGCCACAGATAGAAGCTTCTCCGTCTTAAAATGCTTTCTACATTGGTTCCAGATTCTAAGTGAGTGGAGCACAATTGGGTTATTAGTGTATTGCCGATAAAGTGTGTTTATTGGAGCACAGAGCAAGGAATACAAAGAAGTACTGCAGGATTTTACTTCTATTGCGGTCCAAGCCTGTGTATGTTCTTCTATTTGTGTCCAGGTTCTTATCGACTGTATATTTGCTGCCCAGTAATAAAACTGGAAGTTAGGTAGAGCCATGCCGCCTTCTGCCTTTTGTCTTTGTAGGGTCGCTCTTTTGATGCGTGGATGTTTTGAATTCCAAATAAATGAGGTTATTGTTGAATCTAATTGCTTAAAGAATGATTTATTAATGTATATTGGATGTTTTGAAATAAAAAGGAGCTTAGGAAGAATATTCATCTTAACAGTGTTAATTCTTCCAGCTAGTGTGAGATGAAGGGTTGACCATCTATGCAAGTCTTGTTTAATTTTTTCCATGCAGAGGCGAAATTTTGTTGATAAAGAGCTTTATGTTTACTTGTGATGTTTACCCGAGGTATTTAAACTGTTCTGCAATGATAAAAGGTAGGGTGTCTAATCTAATATTATATGCTTGAGAATTCACTGGAAAGAGTACACTTTTATTCAGATTAATTCTGAGACCAGAGATCTTTTGAAATTCTGTGAGTGCTGCTAAGACTGCAGGCACAGAATTTTCTGGGTCCGATATATACAGTACATCATCTGCATATAAAGAGATTTTCTGTTCCAGTCCTTCTCTGCTAATCCCCTTTATCTGATCAGTATTTCGACAATGTATTGCCAGTGGTTCAATGGCAATCGCAAACAGCAGCGGTGACAAGGGCATCCTTGTCTAGTGCCACGCTCTAGTTTAAAGTAGTCTGAGCAAATGTTGTTGATGCAAACTGAAGCTTCTGGGTTAGTATACAGTAATTTAATCCATGCACAAATGTCTGGGCCAAACCCAAACTTCTCCAATGTAGTAAAAGGTATTTCCATTCAATCATGTCGAATGCTTTTTCTGCATCCAATGATAATAATATTTCTGGGGTGTTTGATTTAGTTGGTGAGTATATTACATTAAACAGGCTCGAAGATTTGAAGATAAGTGTCGCCCCTAATAAATCCAGTTTGGTCTTGTGATATTACGAGGGAGCACTTTCTCCATCCTTCTAGCTATGATTTTAGAGAGTATTTTAACGTCATTATTCAGAAGTGAAATTGGTCTGTATGATGCACATTGTAATAAGTCCTTATTTTGTTTTGGAAAAATGGTGATTAGTGCTTGGCGAAAGGTTTTGGAAGAGATTGGTTATCTCTGGCTTCTGTAAATGTTGCTAATAGGAGGGGAGCTAGCTGAGCGGAGAATTTCTTGTAAAATTCTGCAGGGTAGCCATCAGGGCCTGCTGCTTTCCACCTTGGAGTGACTTTATAGCATCTAGTAATTCTGATAATGACAGAGGTTTATCAAGTTCCTCCACACTAAAAGTGTCTATTTGTGGTATCTGTAATGTATCCAGAAATGCATTAGATTGTGTATTATCTTCTTTAAACTCAGTAGTATATAGGGATTTATAGTAGTCTCTGAAAGTGTGCATTATATTTTTGTGTTCGATGATTTTATCTCCGTTCGTTGGTGATTACTGAGATTGCTTGCACTTCTTGCTTGTGAATTTGTTGAGCTAAAAGCTTATTAGCTTTCTCCATGTTCATAGTAATGATGTCTGGATTTGTAAATTAGTTGTTCAGTTTCTTTAGTTGTCAAGAGGTTTAATTCCGAATGTAGAGCCTGCCTTTTCCTATGTAGAGTCTCGCTTGGTAGTCTGGCATGTTCTTCATCTATTTTAGTAATTTTGCTTTTTATTTCTGCTACTTTCTTGGTTTCTAATTTATTTCTGTGGGAAAAGAAGGCCTTAAGAGTTTCCCAGAGTATTCCTGCAGTAGTCACTGAGGATGTATTTGTCTCAAGGAAGAAATTGATTTGTTTGGATATGAATTCTGTACAATTCTCGTCAGCTAATAGAAGCGGGTTGAGCGCCATCTGCGGGTGAGTGTATGGGGCTTAGTAATTTTAGCTCCAAGATCAGAGGTGCATGGTCAGAAATAACAATAGCATCGTATTTGCAAGATTTAATCTTAGGCAAGAAGTTATTATCTATAAAGAAGTAATCAATCCTTGAGTAGCAATGATGTACTGGTGAGTAGAAAGAATATGTTCTTGAATTTGGGTTTAAAACCTCCAGGGTCTGATAAGTTGTGATCAGTTATAAACTTTGTAATTATCTTTGCAGTGTTAGATGCTTCCCTGTGGAGGAGTCCTATCTAAAAGTGGATTTAAACACAATTAAAGTCCCCAGCCATTATAATTTATGAGTGTTCAGATTGGGAATGGATCCAAATAAATTTTGTATAAATTCCTTATCATCAACATTAGGTGCATAAACATTTATCAAAATCATTTTACAGTTAGATAAGTCTCCCATGACCATTACATATCTCCCTTCAGGATCCAATACTACATCTGATGCTACAAATGGTACTGTTCTATGTATGAGAATTCCCACACCTCTAGTTTTCTTTGTAAAACTAGAATGGAACATTTGGCCAGTCCAGTCTTTTTGCAGCCGGAACTGATCCTTGCTTAGTAAGTGGGTCTCCTGTAAAAATACTATTTTAGCATTTAGACCTGTTAGGTGAGAGAGTACTTTCTTTCTCTTTAATTCGTGATTCAGGCCTTTAACATTCCAGCTCACGAAGTTAACTGTCCCATCATGGAGACACTGATTCTGAGTTTTTGATGTCATTTTATAGTTCTTAACTGGAAGTGAGACAGCTTCGGCCTTAATTGTCTATTTCCCCAAGAGTTATTGCCATGCAGCCTATTATTAAGTTTGTAGTTATAATTATAAAGATTAAAAGGATAGATTAGGTATTGATCAAGCCTGCTCTCTTTCTCTCCCCCGCTTAACCCCCACGCGAGGCTAGACCCCACTTCACACACTCCCAGTCCTCTGACATACCCAGAGACAGAGCACGTCCAAAGCAAAACAAGCCCCCATGCAGCGTTTTAGGATTAAAAAATAGAGATATCTATTACCAATATAGTCTAAAAAACTGTGCACTTAGAATATATATAATCTTCAGCAATCTCAGTGTATTAAGATAATACACCCGGATAATAAACCTGAGGAATGGTGTTTGAAAGTTGTCCAGAATAAGCATAATAAGTCTTAATGCAATAATAGCAATAACAATAAACCAAGGGTATGATGTTGAACAGACTTGTTTAGGGTAGAGAGAAAATAGTTAGATAATAAAAAAAAAAAAAGAAAAAGTAATTAAGCACAATGAAACATAAACAGATAGCACCCGAGTAATAATGAGTGATAATGAGAATATATGATGATAAAAACCTGTATTTTAAACAAATAGATCAGACAGTATATTATCAATCCTTGCCATATCATTAACGGCTATGACTCACTATTATTTATCAGAATAGTCCCGGGATCAGCTTTCTTAATTCCTTTTCTGCTTCTTCCTTGCTAGCGAAGACATAGAATTGACCCCGCAATTCCACTTTCAGTATGGCTGGATACAAGAGGCTGTATTTGACGTTGGCTTGCTGTAACCGCTGTTTAATGTTGTAGAAGGCACGTTTAGTAGCTGTTGCTGGAGAGAAGTCAGGGAAGGTTATTTTCATACATAATCTCTTGCTTGTGTCTGAGGAGTGCCATCACTTCTAGCTTAAATGATAATCTTTCAAAGCGAATAATTAAAGATCTACAGTAGGTACAGAAAGTATTCAGACCCCCTTCAATTTTTCACTCTTTGTTATATTGCAGCCATTTGCTAAAATCATTTAAATTAATTTTTTTCCTCATTAATGTACACACAGCACCCCATATTGACAGACAAAAAAAAAAAAGAATTTTGAAATTGTTGCAGATTTATTAAAAAAGAAAAACTGAAATATCACATGGTCCTAAGTATTCAGACCCTTTACTCAGTATTTAGTAGAAGCACCCTTTTGAGCTAATACAGCCATCTTGTTGGAAGGTAAACCTTCGCCCAGTCTGAGGTCCTCAGCACTCTGGAGAAGGTTTTTGTCCAGAATATCCCTGTTCCTGGCCGCATTCATCTTTCCCTCGATTGCAACCATTCGTCCTGTCCCTGCAGCTGAAAAACACCCCCACAGTATGATGCTGCCACTGCCATGCTTCACTGTGGGGATTGTATTGGAAAAGTGATGAGCAGTGCCTGGTTGTCTCCACACATACCGCTTAGGCCAAAAAGTTCTATCTTGGTTTCATCAGACCAGAGAATCTTATTTCTCACCACCTCAGAGTCCTTCAGGTGTCTTTTAGCAAACTCCATGCGGGCTGTCATGTGTCTTGCCTCTCCTCAGTCTGTGGAGACAACCAGGCACTGGTCATCACTTGTCCAATACAGTCCCCACAGTGAAGTGGTTTCCGCTAACAATTATTAGATAGGTTCTAATCAAAAACCCACAAATTACTGAGGCCGCATACTCTGAACCGTGACTTCGCAGGGGTCTACTGTATATAACAGAGACATACACATTGTATTTGTCATTCCAACATTCTATACATTAGATTACTACAAATATTTGTAATGTGCCATCTGTTGAAATGGAAAATATAATGCATTTTGACTTACATTCCAATAGGTGGTGTCTGCCAATGATAACACTGAGGTCCACGCTGATCACTTATATTTCATCCCTGATTATTAAATTACACATTCTTTTGACATTTCTATACTTTGTCTTTATTTCTTGAGTGACTGAAGTAAATATCAAAGCAATGGATGTTGGAAATGATTGTATTCTTGCCGAGGGTGTTATCAACGCTGAGAGATTGCGCTTGAATAATAATAATAATAATTCTTTATATTTTTATTTGCTTTTCATACTACTCAAAGCTCTTCTACACAGTGAGTGGGGAGTCACTTCAACCACCGCTAATGTGCAGCATCCACCTGATGATGTGACGGCAGCCATTTTTGTGCCAGTATGCTCATCACACATGAGCTATTAGAAGGTGAAGTGGTGAGAGAAACAGTTAGCTAATGAGAGACAGGGGATGATTAGGGGGACACAATGACAAGGCCTTGAAGGGCAATTTAGCAAAGACATCTTTATGGAGGACACACAGGGATCTTTAATAACTGAATGATGATTCTTCAAAACTTTTAAGGAACATTGAAATATCTTCATAGTACGTGTTTAATTATTCTATCCATCTCTCCTTCCAGCATACAGCAATCAATCAGGATCAATCTGTGAACTCGCTAGCGCTGTGGCACATGTTTAATTATTAACAATACAGATTATTTAAATTAAGTTAGTTTTATCTGTATAATATAATCAACATATTTTGCTGCATTTCATCTTAAAAATGATATCGTCATCGTATGTAAATATGCGCTTTATAAAGTGGCGCAGGTTGTGTAACATTATAACTGTATCTCAAGTTTACAGTGAGGTGATTATACATATAAGTACAGACAGTTCTACAAGGAGCACTTGATGGACTGATTGAGTGTGTTTAGAGTTCTTGGGATAAAAATTTGTGAACCACGAGGTCCGTACAGGAAAGGTTCTGAAGCGTTTTGCCGTGTCTGAGGCAGCTTGTGCTTGATGCTGTGTCCCGATAATTAATCTTACCCATCAGCTGCTGCTGTGATTCACACTCCGATACAGTGATATAAATACTCCGAGTGGTGCAGTGAGAGTAATATGGAAAAAGATGATCCGCTGTGGCAACTCTAACAGGAGCAGCTGAAAGAAGAAGAAGATGCAGTGAGAGTAGCAACGCTAAAGCAGTTACAGTATTTGGAATACTATCGCAATTACCTGGACCATTATATTGTTACAAGTTAATTAAAATCAGATGCATTACACTAAAAAAAAATATGCAGTAAGTTTCAGTCTATTTATAAAAAAATATGGTTCTAAAAAATAAAGGGTAACCACACAGGAACAGTACCACTGCTTTGACGCTGGGTGCCGCCAGTCTGCAAAACCGAGCGGAGAACTTATGTACTACAGCGTATGAGGTACCGTGGAAAAGTGCGTGGCTTTACGCCAAGAGTAGGTTTTATACATCGCGATTTGAACTTGAAAAAGTTCTTATGCAACATTTTTTGTGTGTACGCACTGTTTATAAATGAGGCCCCAGGACCTCTGAGTTGTATTTGCTTATTAAGCTGGTCATTATAATATTAAATAAATTAATTAATTTTAATATAGTTTTTTACGACTGTTCGCTACACTAATCTACTGTATGTCGTTTTTAAAGTAGCTGCTCTGTTATCCGTCTTTTCTCTTATCCGTCACAGCCTCGGTCCTGACCCATGACTGATAATCGAGGTTTTACTGGACCTTATAAACCTGATGTTTCAAGTTCAGAGCATTGGCTGCTGGAGTCCATCCTGGTCAGACTGGTGCAAGTCATGAAACAGCTCAGGATGAGATCCCCAAGATGGCCCACAAACACCTGAGTTCTCTCCTCACAGCCAGCTGAGTTTCTTTCTGCTCTGATCAGTTTCTCTTTGAGTTTCTAAGGCAGTGGGAGGCCAACTATAGCCTGCTGTCTAGAAATGTCCACTGGCAGGGGTGCGAGCGTCACGTGGGCTACACATAGAAATGTCTGACATTCGGACCCTCCAGAGGTGTTCTTAACAAGATGATGTTACAGTTGGCTGATGTAAGCGTAGTAAGTGAGCACACAATGTCATCCTAAACGTAATTCAATAGAAGGTCTGACACGTCAATAGACACACTCTGTACTGCTGACACTTACACACTGAGTGTGCTTAGCTGCTCGTCTGCCTTTGTGGTGTTTGTCCATTTTTAAAGAATCGGAGTTTGCATTTGGCTGATCTCAGGGCTGTTTAAGAGACACATTATTGTCACATGTCAATCTGTATTGTACTCCAGAGTTAAGCCTACGATTCTTACAATAAGTTCAGCTCAGAAATGTCAATATACTATTCCTGTGTAGATTTTCTGTTTTTAATGATATAACTCATCAGGCTCTTCATTAGTGATTAGACATCATGTTATTTAGTGGAGCAGTAAGGACATTTTGAATGTCAAACCCTTGAGTGATAATCCTACCAAATGTATGATTATGACAAAGACTCTGAGCTTTTATATTTGGTAAAACCCTAACAAGTCCAGCAGGAGTGTAAAGAACTTACTAGAAGTGTAAGTCTGACCATCTAAGCCAAATTTCAAATCCCCCATCACTACTACACAACCTCAATGTACAGTAAGTTCAGATAAAGACACTTAACTTTAGTCCACCATTTGGTGCTTCTTCAGATAAAGGACTAGTGTCACATCGGCTCTGCCAGGTTTCAGTAAGGGACACAAATGTGGCAGAGTCCTCGCTAGAATATTAAAGAGCTCAGCTCACAGGTGAACACACGTTTAGAAACCAACATCTCAAACAACAATGAAGTCTATGAAGTGGCCTGATATTTTTCAGTTTAATATGAATCAGGTCACTAATATCAGCATCTAATTTTTGATCTGTTTATGTTTTCTGTTGTTTGGCTATCAATTGATTTGGATTGATTTACATAAATCAGTTCTTCAGATGTCCCTGAAAGCAGACATGTAATTGTAGGACAGACTGGCACTGCTTGGTCAGAAGTCTTTTTCTTAAGCTGCCACCGCCTGCCCATCTTTTATTGAGTCGTACCTTCAGCTCAGATGTCAGTTCACTTCAGCAGGACTCTCCTTGACAGTTTTGGGTCTCATC
This sequence comes from Polypterus senegalus, assembly GCF_016835505.1. NCBI lineage: Eukaryota > Metazoa > Chordata > Cladistia > Polypteriformes > Polypteridae > Polypterus > Polypterus senegalus. The sequence goes on from NW_024378073.1 coordinate 53,696, forward strand.
TGATCAGTCTGATCAAACACAGCAAATGACACCCAGTGATGTCTCAGTATGTCACACTTTATCACTTTGTGACTGAAGAAGGAGCCAAAACTCAACTTGATGGACAACACTTAGCAGGAATTAGCAGTGAAAAGGTTGGATTTCTGTTCATCCAAGACACCTACAGCAGCAAGTCCACTCCGTCCTTTATAACCCTTTGTAAGCACTAGAACTCTGATCTCTGCCCATGGATTAGCTTCTGTCTTGTAGTAAGACCCTTATTGTGGCAATCACAAAGGCTAAATGATCTCTTCTGCTACAAAGGGTAACATAGTGACAGACGGTAAGAGCTGAATACCCCTGTAATGGAGTTGAACGTGGGGGTCTCATTCAGTCCTGACTTGATATAGGAAAGAAAGGTGCACAAGTAAGAGAGACCACCTATAAAATCTGTAGAACTACTGAAGAAGGACATCAACCAGCAGTTGTACATTTTTTTGTCACTAAAAGATAACCAGTAAGTGTGAAACCTCAAAGACTTTAAACTGCAGAACAACTCACAGTCACAGGAGAAAAGGACAAGAGAGAGAAAAGAATCTGTTAGAAGAAAGACAAAGCAAACTGAATTTTTTTAAATGTGTGACAGAGGAAGCTCTCCAAGGACACAACGATCTGGACAAAGCGTCACCTCCACCTGAGTGACCATAAACCAAGTCAGGAGTTCACCTGCTTGGAGTCTGAGAACTTCTGACTGTGACTCGGTAGTTAAGATAAAGCCAGGGGGTGAATTCTGGGAGTTGACATCACCATAACTGTGTGAAGGAGAAGACTTAGCTGTTGTGATGGTCTCATCATAAATTCAGTAAGAAAACTAAAGTGGACTTGAATCATTTCAGAGCAGCGTCTCACACACACAGAGGACCTGTACGGGAGTGCAGACAACCTGTGAGGAAAAACAAACTGCAATCACAGTGCTGACTCGAAAAACTTAAAAAGTAACTAAGAAGTGAACAGAACTGAGACGAGAACATTTAAAAGCTGATTCTGAATGATTGATGTTTCCTGGGATATTTGTGGGATAAAAATTATGAGAAATAAAATCACAAGTTATGTGCCTTTCCTATAAGTGCAAGAGAAAGAACCAACTAAGGTAACACAGACTCATGTTTGGTGTTGTCTGTTGATGTCGCCTGTCTGTATACACTTGACTACGCACATCTTCAGTTGTCCTTTGTAAACGATAGGGGGCGCTATCGCTCCCTTGAACCCCTTTCCAATACGCCAGGCACCAGATAAAATTCCACAAGTTGACTTTATTAATACGGCACAGTGCACATAGCACCCTCTTCTCCATTATACTCATTAAATCACTCAAAACAATCACAATAAACAATCTATCACTCCGGACGTGTTGCCCTCCTACCACCCAGCTCAGCGCCCTCTGGGAGCTCCCACAGTCATTTTATCCTCCCTGACCTGGAAGTGTTCTCAATCCCCAGTCCATGTGATTCTCTATCACTTCCGGGTCAGGTATGAGTCCTTCTTCTCACCCCGGAAGCATGTCGCTCTTCCTTTGACGTACTTCCGGGTTTTAGAGCACAAATGAGTCTTCGGTCCTCCCTGCAGCTCCCTCTTGCGGCACCTGTGGTATCCAGCAGGGTCATGTATAAAAACTACATAGTCCATGACTCCCTGCTGGTCTTCGGGGCACCTCCTTACTGCAGGGAGGGCTCCATCTGGCGGCCTGGGGGTATTGGCCGGGATGACAAGCCGGCCAAAGACCACACCTTATACCACACCTAGTTTCCTTTGGAGGCATTAGCTCTCCGGAAATGTGTTATTTTGAAATTGCGGCACATTAACTAACTAAACAATATAGTAATATGACAGAAAAGGCGATATTCCTCCCATCGTGATTACGATACAGTTTAGCTTACATTTACTGACGGTTGACGCAGTTACAGACGGGAAGCATATGACTGACTTTTATGCAGGTAGGAGTCTGGATTTACGCAGTCTGACATTTTTTCGTCACCACGCTGAGAGGGTTTTCGGACAGAGGTCCAACAACAGCTTCAAAAGGTTTGGCTGTTGTCCAAGCCTTTTAATACTGTCTGCTTCACTTGCTGGTCTTCTCTGTCTCCAAACAAGTGCAGGAAAGGGCTGAACTCCACCTCCACAAATACAGAAATATCATAATGCCTACATGCCGGTTCTCATTCTCCCAACAAGAAAAGAATATTTTCTACTGACAGAGGACAGAAATACTATTCTGTGTTTAAGATGACTATACAATCCTCCAGTTGTCTTTGGCTATCTACTCCAATGCTTGGTTGCCAATTCTAAATGCTGAGCCCCTGTATGCCAAACTTAGAATGCACATATAAATGAAACTCATAACAGCTTGCACAGAGACAGTGACAATGACCCTTAACAGTGTTGTCCAGATATAGTGACATAAATATTAAAGAAAAATGTATTATAACAGATGGAGACTTTGGCCATTTCAAAAGTCTATAAAAATGATAGTAAAGATTGCATTTGCACAAACAAATGGAAATTATTTCTCAGTGAAATAACAGAACAGCAAAAAGAAATGGAATATGTTGTTTGGATTGAATCTTTAAGTCGGAGACTTGTAGGTTGTCTAAATCATGTTGCCAGCAGGGAAAAGTAATGTTTCTTCCCAATGAAGAGGCCTCTCCATGAGAATTAAAAGATTTTTAGAATGGTGAAAGAGAAATCCATGTACGCGGTCACGCTTCGGTCACTGAGCGGCTCAGATACACAGGAGATTTTAGAGACAAACGTTATTCAGACACTTCAAACAAGCATAACTCTCTTTCAGGGGTGAATCGAGCTCCGTGAGTAGTCGGAGGGGAAAGTTCTGTCTCTCAATTAGAAAAATTGAAAATCTTCCTGTTCATAGGGGCGCACCTCAGTAGCGGGACCACCACAGCAGCAGAGAATGTCTAGGGGAGAAGAGAGACAAGGCAGTGAGACAAAAGGACAGGTGCTGTACAGGCTTTTAAATGTTTGAAGTGCTGCATGAACCAAACCTGCGTGTGGGTGACAGAAGCAAACAGGGACAGAGCTCACTAGTTTTATTAAAAATAATAATCAGTAACCTAAACAAAACACCTGAGGCAAGAAACATACAAAAAACATAATTTCTGAGTTTTAGAATAACTTTAAGTTGCCTTCTTCCTGATTTCGACACAATCGTTTGTGTATTTCGATATCTTACTGAATTCCAGAAAATGACAATGGCAGACAACGTCCTCATATGTCTGGCTCAGGATATCAAATGGCCTTGTAGATCCTATAATTACTGAAATGATGTGTTTAAGTCCTCCTAACCTTAAACCAGTTTCTTTACTTTACACTCCATTATGTTTTTATTATTTTTGATGTTGTGTGAACTTCACATTTCCCAGTTTGTCGATGTGATGTCTTCTAAACGTCAAGAACTAACTCACACACCAGTGTGCCTTCAAACTGTCTTCTGGATTTGACACACTCTTCAAGTCCAAAGTCAATATTACATCAATTAAATTAAACCCTTCTTTTAGTCTTTATTATCATTTCTGTTTGTTGAAACAAATCTAAGTTGTGTCATGAAATGTAAAACAAATGTGTTGTGAAAATGTCGGGAGTCAGAAAGAGAAGAAGAAATCAAAAATTAAACGTGAATTTGGATCTGACCAGGCATGTGCTCTTGTGTGTCCAAACAGAAACAGCTGGGGGCGACACTGAGTGATATCAAGAGGGGACTTGAGGAGAGAGAGAAGACACTGAAGGAGACGAGGAGGGCGATGGATGAGATGAAGGTGAGTGGAATAGAAAGACAACACTTCATATCAAAGAAAGGAGAAATAAATGAGAACGTGTAGAGCACCAGAGCTTCACTGGTGATGATGAGTAGGGACATGAGAAGGCAGAGTATAGAAGACGTGTTGTGGTGTCCTTCATGTTATTCAATAGAGACTCAGACAGCATTCAACAAATGAATTTCAAAGTCAAAATAAAAATAATTTAAAAAAATGAGAAAGTTAAAACAGAAATCTAAACAAACAAAAAAAAAAAAAATAACAAACTACCAAACAGTATTCACACTGCAACCCACAAAAAGAGAGAAGAGCCGAGGGCTAGGCCACAATTCCTGATAATTTAGAAAAATAAATAATAAACAAATAAATAGGCAGAATTTCCTTTTCCCCTGCCATGTATGCTTATTTTAAAGGTTTATTAATTAGATCTTGCCATATTTTATAAAGGTTTTGAACAGATCTTCCAAGTGAGAATTTGTTTTTTTAATGTCAAACATCAGTGACCCAGTGACTTATCACAGGTTGGCTTGGGGTCTTCAAGTTCAGCATGACAAGTCTATAAGATCACAATGTGGTAAATGCAGTTACAGTCAATGTGTCCTCCTCGACTTTAGGCCCCTCTGGTAGCCCACCAACCACAGCTGTTAGTGAGTTAGGAGTGATTGTGACCCCAAGGCTGTCTGATAAAACATTCAAACATTTTGGCCCTAAATGATGTTACTTTGTTGTCCCCCCAAAACATATGGCCCAGTGAGGCTGGAGCTCGATTGCCACACTCGCAGGTTCAATTCTTCCAATTTTAAATGATATAAATTTGATCGATGAATGAGTTGAAGTCAAATGGTTGAATACTTTGTACATATGGAGCTGGAGTGTATTCTATGCATGACTGACTTCCACTCCTTTTCTGAAATATTCATTAAAACGTCCTTTTCCAACCGTATCCTAGGACCCTTAAATGGGAGGTTTTTTGAAATGTTTTTATATTTGGCTGAGATGCTGTCTGACTCCTCAACTCTGATCAAGATTTCTTCTAAAAAGGAAATAGGTGGGAGGTGTGGAAAATTGGGTAGGTGTTTTAGGTAGATTTTTATTGTCTGTAGCTTCTGGAAACTTTGCTAATAATAGTGGAGCTAACTTGGTTGAAAACATCTTTATAAAATTCCACTGGATGCAATCAGGGCCTGTTGTTCTCCCACTTTGGAGTTAGGTTACAGCATCCAGTAGTTCTGAGAGTGTCAGAGGTTTGTCCAGTTCCTCAGCATTAAGAGTGTCTAGCTGTTGTATTTGTATAACATCAAAGAACTTCTCATATTGTGTCTCGTCTTCTTTAAACTGAGAAGAATATAAAGACGTATAGTACTTGCTAAATGTGTGAGTTATATTTTTAGGTTTCGTTACTTTTCTCCAGTTACTCTGGTAATTTCTGTTATTGTGTTACAAACTTACTGCTTGTTTATTTTTGAGCTAAGATCTTATTAGCCCTATCTTCATGTTCACCGTAATAATGCTGTGATTTAAAGATGAGTTGTTCTGGTTCTTTTGTTATCAAGAGATTATGTTCTGATTAGAGATCCTGTCTTTTCCTGTAAAATACCTCATTTGGAGAGATGGGATATTCTTGAGATCGTAATGGTCTTCTCTTCTTCCTTCTGGTATTTTTCAGTTTTATTAGTCTCGACAACTTAAGGATCTCCACTGTTTGACTGAGTGCAGACTTTACTTAACGTACACCTCCAAATGTTGTACTTAAGCTTTAATATTTTATCACAAAGGACAGTAAGATTGTTCATTGGTGGCATCTGCTGAATCTCAGATCCACTGTCCTCCATTCACTTTCCATGTGGACTTTACCCCTTCTTACAGTATCTCAGTGGGTTTCTTCTATTTATTCCAGATCTTCCACCACATCCTCACATTTCAGCTTGGTTAATTGACAGACATCCTAAATTGGTTTCCATTGTGACCATGAGTGTAGCGCTTACCCTGAAATGAGCTTGCACACTGTTTATGGTAGCCTGTTATTTGATGCACAGTTCTGTCAGGATTCATTTATGTGGAAGTTCTCATCCAGCAGTGACAGAACTCTTCACACACATTCTGTGCTAAGACAGACAAACATATCCAACCTAACTTATTTAACACAGACTTACATTAAACAGACCAACATCTATCTATCTATCTATCTATCTATCTATCTATCTATCTATCTATCTATCTATCTATCTATCTATCTATCTATCTATCTATCTACCTATCTACCTATCTATCTATCTATCTATCTATCTATCTATCTATCTATCTATCTATCTATCTATCTAATTTCCTCAGTCGTATTTGTGGCATACAGTATGCTGAACTTCTGATCACTTTGTCACTACTGCTCTTCAGCTTTTTACCAAAGTCTTAAATTGTTCTGCGGTACTGGTGGTCTGATCCATCCTATTATAATTGTTCATTTAGAACTGCACACATGTGACAATGACAACTGGATCTTTCCTTCCCAACTCCAGCCAGGAGCCTGTCCACCCAACCAGGGAGGTTTTCCACATGTGTACCAAAAGGCAAAACACCATATGAGACTCTCTGTGTCTGGAGTAAAGCTTCACATAAATTCCCTAATAATAAATCTCATATTATCATTTCTTCCTCATTTTAGTGGCTGGTAAGGAGATGACCTTTTAGGTCTTCTCATCTTCACCTACTATCGCAGAGTTATCTGAGTAACTGTCCAGATGTGCAAAGTTCTGAAAACAGCAGAACACCTCCAGCTTTGGCGCTGGTGATCCTGGACAGCAGGGACCTTTTACCTCAGATTTACTTCCCACATAGTAACACACAGCCAGGTGTCATCATATTAGTATGAGTCATAGTTACAATAGAAAATTCTTCAGTAATAATGCAAAGTTCGTAAATGAAGTAGAAATATATCGGACATTTAAATAAAGACTCACAACTCTGAGCTTTGCAATGAAAAAGAGATGGAAGAAGGTAAATATGGAAAGAGATCACAAAATTAAAGGAAATCCAAAGCCCATTGACCAACACCTAGACCCTTTTGTTTTATATTTCAATCTCACTGGTCTGACACCCCGAACTAGAATACAATTAATATATACGAGTCTCTGATCGAGAAATAGTTTTATTTTAACACAATTACTATATAACACACAAGTTAACTCCTCTTTACAAATATTTCTTCTTCTTCTTCTTCTTCTTCATTATTCCTGGTGTGTTTTGTCCTACTCCACTCTTAACCTCATTCTGAGCAGGAAATGCCATTTTTAAAGGCAGACTTTATACAAACTATCAGGTCAACTTCAGTCCTCACAAGACAGTAGAGGTGTCCCCCAGCAGCTCCTGCCAATGGCTCTTAAGATCCTTCAGAAGGAAGCCTTTTATGACTGCGTATCTCATAAAGTCCTGCAGTTACCTTAATAGCAGCATCAGCAGAGTGATGATGTTACTCGGCATAATGGAGCGAACATATTGTTTTGAAGTCTGTATGTAATTGACCTTCCTTCTGCCGATAAAGTACCACCAGTCACTCCAGCCAATTGAAACTGTCCTTCACAACATCAAAATAACAACAAATGTGCCTCATGTTTGGTTATTTTCATCAGCTGACTTAATTTTGAATCTTTATCCTATTTATTTAGATATCTGTGCTAAGAGAGGTGGAAGAAAATGAGAAGAGCTTCACTGCTCTGATACGATGCATTGAGGAAACCCACAAGAAACTGACTGAGAGGATCAGAGAACAAGAAAAGAGAGAAATGGAGAAAGCTGAAGGAGTCATGGAGCAACTGGAGAAGGAGATTGAGGAGCTGAAGAGGAGAGAAGCTGAGCTTAAGGAGCTATCAGAGACCAAGGACCATCTCCACTTCCTACAGGTGAGAGCGACACTTCACAGGGAGTCTGATCAGACTGGGATGTGTGGGACCAGAGAACATTTAGAGAGAAATTTAAAAGATCAGAGGAGTTTGTACAACATGACAAGAACAGGACATTCAGCCCAGCACAGATTGTTTTCTCATATTTCCTTACCATTTCAGTATTCTTTTTACAAATATCTCAAAGTTGTTTACTTCATGTACATGAAGTAAACGGACAGATGAATCTACAGCTGTCTGTTTGAAAAAGTGATTTTTTTATGAAGTGTAAAAGATGACATCTAATAAAGGATGGTGCCAACTCTTCTGCCAGGCCACCTCCTGATGTCTCCATCCTTAAACTGATGAGAATCTAATCCTTCAGGCTTTCCTCACAGCTCAGACCCCACAGTCCAGTCTTGTCTCTAATCTTTCTCGTGTGCTTTTCTCTCAAACTCCACACAATAGTCCTGATGTCGACTGTGTTTAACAGACATTATGGAGATTCAGTTCTTGATTTACACTCCACACTTGGTGGTTGCTACATAACTCAGCTTGCCGTAGCTTTCTGTCTTTTGTATGGTTGATGATGATGAAGACACAAAGGCTTCCTGGATTTCCTCACAAGTCACACACCTTCAATTGTATAATCATACTGAAGAGCTTTCTTCCTACATGTCTTTGTTAGTCTTTACATTTAATTTAATTTAATTTAAGCAAGTTTGTTTTAGAACCATAAAAAGCCCAACGTCTTCTTTTGTGTGCCAAGTCAATTCTGGACCCACCTGCCCTCTCAGTCCCTTTATGTTGACTCTCCTCTCATGGAGTCCTGTGTTAAAAGCTCATTGATAGTTAAGGTTGATAATCTCTGATGCTCCACTACACTCCACAAAATATTCTCTCCTAAATGACCAACAAGTCAATGACAGGCGTTCTCACCATCTAAACCCACGCTGACTGCCCACCACACTGATCCTTAACTCAGAAGAGCCCCCTCTTATCAGCATTACTTACTTTTTAATGACTCCTTTCTGAAATCTCGTCCCTCTTCTCTCCTGATGCAGACTTTCTCCTCTCGCTGTGTCCTTCCTGCTGATGGAGACTCGCTGAGCTTCACTGTCACCGCTGATTTCTCATCTGAGGACTTGAGAAAGGAGCTGTCAGGTCTGACAAAGAGTCTGGAGAAGATCAGCCAAGGGGACATCATGACAAGGACTCCATCAGGTACAGCGTCTGGTGACATTGTGTTTGTTATTGAAGTCCATTAGGAGGAACAGAGTGACAATAAGAGGACACTGAAGAAGGCCTGCTCTTTAACATTTATCTGCCATCCTTTGCTGTTTATTATTTTTTACTATATAGTGCCTTTCACTTTGATTAGCTGAGTGATAACAAACTCTCTAAATAATCAGCTGTGTTTAATCAGATGTTTTAGAATTTTAACTTGAAATGTTCCACTCCTTATACTTTTTCCACATATTCTCTTAAAATGTCCTTTTTTCACTTAACTTTGAGATTCTTTTTATTTTGTTTGCTTTGCTCAACTTAAGATTAATGAACAGAAATGTGTTTTAAATGGCTAAGCCGGCTCAGAGCACAAATGAATTGTTTATTTGAGAACAGAGAAGACGTTAATGGAATCAAATTGAGCTCAGCGTCAGTGCTTTATAACATCAGAACATCTCAATCTGCTCCTGCTGTCTTCAGTGTCCATTACATTCTGCTGGATGGAGTCCACGTTAAAAGTTCACGTTCATCCATTTTCAGCTGTGCTCCCCCTGGGCTCTCGTGTTTTATATGCCAGCTGTTGTTTGCTCAGAAGTCGTGTCTCTCACCGACATTTAAAAGGAGTTTACACGCCAAAAGCATTTGATTTGATTTATTTTGGTGGTGAAGATAAGCAAATTGGAGGACTGCGTCAGAACTGTGAGAACTTGAGGACCACCTGAATATTTCAGTGAGTACGGCCTCAGAGTAAAACACACTTTATAAATTATGAATTACGTACGTTTACACATAAAGACAGCGATTTGTTTAAACACAAACTAAGGTCTGGCAGCCAAGGGCACAGGGTCCATCACAGCCGTCCACCACATTAGACATATACTGTATGTGTGTACTGTGAAAATAAGCAGAGAGAGTGGGCACAATGAGTTGGGGTGCCACCGTGAAATACCCCATTTAATGATGAAGATAAAATAAAAAGCACAAAGACGGAGCACAATGATGACGTCTGCTGCAATCAAAGGCAGTCAAGTTAAAGTCACTTGTGAGTCTGAGCTCCGTCTTCCTCAGTCACTGACCTGTAATGAACACCCACTTCTGGTGACATTTTATAGTGGTGTCACAGAAGAGGCGGAGCTTAATTAGCAGGCTGTGGAAGTGACGTCACTCATCTTGGGGCCTGTGAACTCATTGAAGTGATGACGTTAGCAGGAGCAGCACCCTCTCGACTCAGGGTGGGATTTGTTAACTAGATGGACCGCTGAAGATGTGAAGAACTGTACCTGCTTGTCAATATGTATTAAATACAGAATATTTATGATATTGTATGTCAGCACGAACACCAAGACATGCACTTTAAGGGACCCTCTGTAGACATCAGTGCTCAAATTGTTTTGAAGAGAAGAGCAGCACAAAGAGTTAAAGCCATTTGTAAAGCTTTGAGTGTTTCCAGCAGCACAGCGGCCTCAAGAATTGAGAAATCGAATAATTTTTGAACCAGCAGGACAATTTCGAGAAATGACCAGTGTGAGTAACTGGGAAGTAAGAGCCTTAGCCAGTGAGGAGACCAAAAACCTAATGGTCACTACAATAGAATTTCAGAAGTACTCTGCTGAGATGAGAGGAACTCTAGGAAGGATGGCCATCTCAGCAGCGCTCCACAAATCAGGCGCTTATGGTGGAGTGGTCAGGCAGAAGATACTCTCGAGTAAAAGACAAATGAGAGCCTGAGAGAATCAAGGGAAACAGTCAAAGATCTGAAGAGACAAACATTGAACTCTTTAGACAGAAGACCAAGCAGGATGTCTGGAGAGGACCAGGCGCTGCTCACCACCTGCCTAATGCCATCTATACAGTGAAGATGGCGGTGACAGCATCAGGCTATGGGGACAGAGTGACAGGTCATAACTGGATGAGAAGTGCAGTCAAATACCGAGAGGATCTGAAATAAGTGTCTGAATACTTCTAGGAAGGAGACGTTTCAGTTTTGTTTTGTAATAAATGTGCAGACCTTTCTGAAGACCTGCACACACTTTGTCATTATGGGTTACTGAGTGTAGACTGATGAGCACAAAAGGCACATTAATCCATTTAAAATTAAATCAACAACACAGTAAAGTGTGCAGAAAGTGAGGGGGTCTCAATACTCTCTGACACCCTGTATATTTATTATTAATATGAATATTCAGATCGACATTTGGCCTCATTTGCCAGCCCTTGTATATTTTATAAATGTTTTATTTGTACTCCTCTAAATTTGTAATTTGTGTTTAAGAACTAAATTAAGATCCCACAATGCCATCTTCACAGTTTTCAGTCTTCTTCTCTTTCTTTTTATTTTCAGCTCATGAAGCTCCAGTTTTCGCCCTCCAGCCTCCTGAACCTCAGAGCAGAGATGACTTTTTAAAATGTGAGTTTTTGATTTGACTGAATGGATCATCACAATAAAAATCAGTGAAGTTTTAATAGAGCAGGACAGGCTTAGGATATGAAAGTCTGAGTGTTGTGTGACTGAGGGGCTGAGAGTGATGGGGGTCCTGTGACTAGTGCATTATGGGATTGAGAGACTCAGGCAGTGAATCACCAAAGCCATCTGTTGAACCCAAGTATTGATGTATCTAAAAAGGTTTAAAAGGTAAAAGAAAATATGAAATTCACGTCATGGGGTGCACTTACTTTATCACACAACTGTATATACAGACACCGTATTAGTTTACAAATGAAGCACATTTGTATGTAAAATAAGTTAAAGCTGACAAAAGTCCTCGTCATCCTACATTCTTTACTCCACAGAGCAGACACTTTGCTTTGAGTTCTCAACTTCACAAATTTTAAACATTAAAACAAATAAAAATGGCAGAGAAAATTATTGGGGGTCCATAGAAGTTCAAAGACCCCACTGGACTGTGGTGATATCTCAAGCTGACTGATTCCTGTAATGAATGTCACCGGGGTCTTCAGTCACTCAGTCAAGTCCTCACTCTGCTGTGTTGTGTCCTTGTATGCCTCACACTGAACGAGGAAAAGAGAAGAGGAGGAGATGAAGAAGGTCACAGCCAAGGGTGGTCAAGGTGAAGAGTGCAAGACCACTTCCAAAGAGCTTCATGAACCAGACAGCACAGCTGCTAATATTCTCAAGATGTTTGAGGGTCCACAGAACAGTAGCCCTCCTCCCTGATGAGACCACCGGAGTAAAGCTGACCTCTGATTGAACAAAAGGAGAGTTTAAATTGAGGAGAAAATGAAGTGTGGTGTAGTGATGGAGACTTTGAAGTTCAAACTCTGAGGTTGTGGGTTCAAATCCCACTACTGACACCACTGTGTGACCTCAGCAAGTCACTTCAACTGCCTGGGCTCTGATTGGGCAAAGAAAAGAAAAGGAAACAATGGAATCTCAGATGATGGGAGTCACCTTGGATAAGAATGACAGTCAAATAATAAAAAGAGATGACAGGAAACACACAAAAGAAAGAAAGAGAGAGACAATTGCAGATGGGAAAGGCACTATATAATAGATAGATAGATAGATAGGATAGATAAAAATAGTAAATACTGATTGCAGGTTTTATTGAAATAATTTATGTGGTTGTGAAGTGTGACAGATGATTGATTTTAAATTAAAGAGGTGGACTGTGACAATTAAACATGTCATTTCATAAAGCCAGTGGTCAGTGTGGACAGTCCATCAGAACTAAATGGTGACCATATGTTGTTTTTCTTAGTTTCTGACGACTGGGATGACTTTCAAATTACTAACTTGCTTGCCTTTCACTTTGTTTTCTGTTGTCGTTCTTTTATGTTTTAATTTTAATCACCACAAATTCTGTCCAATCAGATGAGCACTTTACTATTAGTGTCTCGTCAGCGCAGCTCCTGATTGGCTCATGTTAATTGTCGGTGTTGTGCTCCGCCCCCAGTCCCGTTACACACTCCCAGAGTTCCTCACTCGTTTTCTTTTCTCTCCTTTCAGACTTCTGTCCCCTCACACTAGACATCAACACGGCATACAGAGACCTCCGTCTGTCTGAAGGTAACAAGAAGGTGACACGTGAGGGGACAAAATGTCCTGATCATCCCGACAGATTTAATTGCTTGCCTGAAGTTCTGGGCAGAGAGGCTTTAACTGGGACTCGCTGTTACTGGGAGGTGGAGTGCAGTGGAGACTTCATGAGGATTGGAGTCGCATATAAAGGACTGAGCAGGAAAGGAAGGGGATGGGAGTGCGGCCTTGGATACAATGACAAGTCCTGGTGTTTGGAGTGGTCTCATTTTCAGTACTTTGTGTATCACAATAACCAGCAGACTGTAATCAGTGCCCCCTACAGCCCCAGAATAGGTGTGTATCTGGACTGGCCTGCTGGCTCTCTGTCATTTCATAGCATCTCACATACAATGACCCTCCTGCACAGGTTCAACACCTCCTTCACTGAGCCCCTCTAGCCAGGGTTTTGTCTTAATGATAACTGCAGTGTAACAATCAGCCATCTGACACCATGTGACCACTGACCAGTACCCTCCACCGGTCACTTGATGTCCTCACAAACTCAGGTGTCTTTGTGTTTGCAGTTTGGGGTCAAAATTAATTTTACACTATAGGTGGGGGGGGGGCAGCACCTCTGAGAGTGAATTTGTGGATAAGAATGCGGGGTGAGTGTGGCTGTCAGGGTCTTCATTATTACTGGGTCTGAGTACCCAATCAGGTGTGTGTGTCGAAATGAGGGGCGGTGACACCTCAGACATACAAACACCTGACTGACCAGCCCGTGGTCACTGTTGATTCACAGCCACATATCCTTCAGGCTGACACCTCTACTGCTGTGTCCTCTGAGTGTCACTGATTGTCACTTGTTTGTCAGTCTATATAGCGCCTTTCAGTAGTGCTGTTCCAGCAGGACCATATGCCTGTCTCAGTATCAAGAGCCTCATTCCAGTGACTATTTAGGAGCACAGAGTGACAGAAGTGACTGGAGTGCTTTCCTCTGAACAGACATTGTCTGCCCCTCCATTAGTTACTCAGGTGGTCTGTCACCTCTGAATGAATTCACTGTGAATGTCTAAAGACGAGGACTCACCGCTCAGTCACATGTCGGCCATACTGATGGAGTTTGGTGTTTTACTGAGTCAATTGGTGTCACGTTAGACATTAAACTGCTCCTCCTCATTGTTGTTCCCACTGTCACCCAACGTCAAGGAAACGAGTCAGCTGACTGACTTCACCTTCACAATTCTCTCAGGACCCCTCAAGGAGAGGTGTGTCACCTGACATGAGTCTGTGTGAAGAAGCCAATGAAGGCGCCACTGTGTATTACAGGCCTCACCAGCAGATGGCGACTATGACTTCTAAATCTGTCATCTTCATGGAGCCCAAGGGGTTAAAGGAAGAGAAGAAGGTGAAAAAAGAGTGAGGGGTGAGGATGATAGAGAAGAGAGTCAGGGTGATAAAGGGTGAGATGAGTGACCTGAGACAGAGTGAGTCAGACGAGTGTGTCACTTGTGTGTTTGTCAGTTTTGTTCCTCCCTCTGATTGTCTCCTCTTTGACTCGTCACACACTGATGGCCGTCCTGTGATCACAGATTGAATTCCTCGTTGATCAAATCTGTATCTTGATGTGTGACTGACATCTGATTCTTTAAGCACTCACTCATCAGACAGGTTGTCACCCGATGAGCTCTTCACTGCTGACCTAAGCCTTGCTGCCCTCTTGTCTCACCTGTCACCTCGGCCATTGCTTCAGTCACCGCTGTGTGACCTTATAAAGCCACTGGTCTGTCTGGTCACTCAGGTCAAAACACACAAAAAAAAATATGAACGACTGTTATTTGATCATCTGTTAAACCCAGGTAACTCAAAGGAATGCCCTCAGAATACTTCCAGTGAAACCTGTGAGAACATTGCTGTATTTTTCATTCATAAAATTAATGATATTAGAGATAACATAGTATATCTCCCCAACACTGCAGAACCTCCAAAGCCCCGGTACTCCGTTATAAACAAATTAAATGCTTTCACCAGGATAGATCTACCTGAATTACATTGATTAATTAATCTCTAATTAATTACTACCTGATTAATTAATCTCTCAACTGAAACCCTCCACCTGTGTCCTTGACTCAATACCAACAAGGTTTTTCAAAGAAGTATCAGGCCTCCTAATTGACAATATTCTGGACATAGTAAATTTGTCATTAGATACGGGGGTCTTCCCAGACTGTCTTAAGACTGCTGTAGTTAAACCACTGCTCAAGAAAAATAATCTTGACCCCTTTGCCTTTGAAAATTTTAGACCCATCTCTAACCTGCCCTTCTTAAGTAAAATTCTAGAGAAGGCAGTCATTATGCAGTTAAATGACAACCTCAATAAACCTGCTATTCTTGATAAATTTCAGTCGGGATTCAGAACAAATCACAGTACAGAAACTGCACTCGTTAAAGTAGTAAATGACTTGCGGGTAAATGCAGACAGAGGCCATTTATCTGTTCTCATCCTCTTAGATCTGAGTGCTGCATTTGACAGCATTTGTTTCCTAAAGAGGCATTAGCGCTCTTGGAAATGTGTTCTTTTGAAATTGTGGCATATTAAATAATTAAACAATATCATAATATACCAGAAACGGCGATATCCCTCCCATTGTGATTACGGCGGTACAAGAATCAAATGAGAAAAAATATCTTTTAGCTTACATTTACTGACGGTTAACGTGGTTACAGACGGGGAGGCGCATGGACAGACTTAATCCTGGTGGGAAATCTGGATCAACACAGTCAGCCATTTTCTTGTCACCACGTTTGGAGGTTTTTTTCGAACTTTGTCGACACAGCCTCGAAGCGTCTGGCTGCTGTCCAGGCCTTTTATACTGTTCTTCTTCAACTTGCTGGTCTTTTCTGTCTCCAAACAAGGGCAGGAAAGGGCTGAACTCCTCCTCCACAAAATACAGAAATATCATAGTGCTTACATGCTGGTTCTCATTCTCCCAATAAGGAAAGAAGATTTGTGCTGACAGAGGACAGAAATACCTTATCCTGTGTTTAAGCTGACTATACAAGCCTCCAGTTGTCTGTGGCTATCTACTCCAATGCTTGGCTAGCAATTCTAACTGCTGAGCCCGTGCCAAATTTAACATGCACATGTGAATAAAACTCTTAACAGTATTGTCCAGATACAGTGACATAAAGAAAAATGTAGTATAACAAGCCACCCTTTGTCACTGGATCTGTGACAAAAACAATACTTGAAAGTTATGTGCACAAAGCAAAAGGTACTTGATCTCCCGTCACAGTGTAAACATTTCAAGTCATTTGTGGACATGTAAGATGTAGTATCACTATAGCTTCTGTACCATTCATCTAAAACCAGCGTAAACATGGACAAACAGTTACATTTAACATGCTGTTATCAAGTAGTGATCACTGTATCTCATCAATGGTGTTAGTGGAGATTTTGGCCTGTTATTTCTTACATAGTCTGTGTTGTGTCTACATATTACTGAATTCATGCAGTGGGTGTCATAGCATCAGATTATATTACAATCCTATATATCATCTTGATGGATTACTATTCTTTGGCACTCCTATCATTTCTAGCGTTAATATGTTGCTAGATGTGCCCCACCCTTTGGTGTCTGATCCCTTTATGATTTACAATGGTTGTAACATAACTCAGATCTTATTCTAGCTTCATTGCTATAATTATTAATTGTTCTTAACTATTATTATTGCATAATTGTTCATTCACTATCTGTTATCCTCCCCAACTTCACTATCAGATGTTCTATCCCAAGTTAACAATTTACAAGTTCACATCATTGATAAATCATGCATATCCTCATACCTTTGAGCCCTTCTTATAATAGTTTCAAGTATATTCCTAGGCTTGCTATATATATTATATATATATATATATATATATATATATATATATATATATATATATATATATATATATATATATATATATATATATATATATATATATATATATATATACTGTATATATATACCTTATCCAACCCAGTGGTTTGTTAAAGTCTTTTCTTGGTGGCTTTGCAGATTGGTAACTCTGCAGATCCGTCTGAACAAAGTGTGACTGCTTCAAGGCACTAAAGCAGGAGTTCCCAAACTTTTTTCAGCCGCAGACCCCTTTACCAAAAACGTTTAAAACCGTTGACCCCCTAGTCACACGCAATTTTTTTTCATGTCAACACCTGCTTTGATACGTTTGATAAGACAATGCGCAGACATGTTTGTGCTTCATGTATTTTCATGCATTCTTACGTGTGACTCTTTTAATGACACATTTTACCTTTTCTTTCACAAGTTTGGTATGCAATGTGTTTTTATCAAAAAAGTGTTTTTGAATTATTTTGCTTCATAATTAGGTACCTATTGGAATCATAGATATTTTGAAGTAACAAACAAATAGCAGTAGTAAGGGGGTGTATTTTTTCTGTCGTCGACCCCCAAATTTTTTTATTGAAACTATCGACCCCCAGAAAGTTCAAATTGACCCCAGGGGGTCAATATCGACCACTTTGGGAAGCCTTGCACTAAAGTTTTCTCTCACTGGAACAGAAAGTAAACAGTCCTTTGGCCATTAGGGAGCTCATAAGATGAACACATGGTGACTGTCCCTTTTAGCAGAGGTGCACTTCCTCTAGGCTTGCACTTTATTCAGTGGTCATTCATGGGAGCCTTCAACAGCTGTTACATCACCTCAGTAGCTACAGCCTGTCCCGGAAGAGTCCATAAAACTTGTCTTAGTAGTAAAAATGTCTGCTCACATCATGGCATCAAATCTGAGTAGCTGGACTTACACTCTTTCTTTAGTTCTTTACTCCATTCCCTCTGGAAAAGCAAGCGTTTCTTCACCAGCTATTCTCAGGTATGTGCAGCAGATTAAAAGTCATTAGTGTAGTACAGTCTCTGTAAATCTTCATTTGTGTACACCACCTGTTACTTCATTGATAAAACTTTACCACTGAATGGAGAGGCTTTAACCACTAAATTGAGTGGCCAAACTTAAACTACTTGCTAAACTAGAGAAGGGTGCAAGGTAGAGCAAATACATAACATAAAGCAATTATTTCCCAATCATATGTGTCATACAAATGCAGTATTATAAATGACAATTCTAGACCCGCAGTTCAGTCTCATAAAATAACAGCAAGAAATAGAGTAATACAGTTAAACTATGCTAGTGACAATGTTTCTTCAGTAGGATCATCATACATTACACAAAATTAACACATTGCCTCAGTTATCCAAGTGTCTTAACTTATAACAGGATGTTACATACAATGGTTCTAATGTACAACTGAATAATCCATTTAGCTATGTGCATTATCACTGAGCATTAACTTAATATACTGATGCAATAACAACTCTTCCTAAAATTAATCACTTAGAGACAAATCAATACATGTATTTTAATTCTAATACAGTTTGTAATTACTGAAGTGATAATAATAATCATTTGTCATACATCAAAATATATAACCTTCTATACTGTTTTTTCATGAAGACGAAGAGACAGAAATCAGTCTAGTGTTCATTTGTTTGCATTTTTTCATTTAAACATTTAACACTTGCACTAAATCAGTATGCAAGAAAATTATTCCAATAGCTGCTGTTCATTAATTTATGATTGATAAATATTCACTATCCTTCGATTAGATTATTTCTAATTGCTCTGCCCAAACTTGCTATTAAGCTATTTTTTCAACTTGTATAGAAACATAGTTTGTGTTTTTCATCCGTTGGTCAGTGGATTTGCTGAATCTGGAGAAAAAGAATATCTATAGATTTAAATGAAACTTTTATGCTTCTAATACTTTCATGAAATTCAGATTTGAAAATTCTTCTCTTTGACTGACCATGTTACAAGCTATTCTGAGATTCGTCGAGGTCAATAAGTCATGGCGTTATTTAAACTCTGCATCTGTTTGCAGGCTTCAAAGACACAGACCAGGCAGAGATTGTGTTATCAATCACCAGTCATGATCACTATTGATATTCACATGTATTACATTTAACTTGGAATATTATTATATGGGACGTCTCCCATTTCTACAGTTTATTTACCATTCTTAGTCAGCTGACGAACATAGAAAGACAGACGTACAAATGACATAAACACGCATCTGCCACCCCAGACTCTGAATAAAGATAATTTATTCGTCTTTTATTTTTGTTTCTAGATTCTAAACTCTGCTTCATGTCCAAGTAGAATTACTTGGCTAAAGCAGAAATTCATTCACTAGAGAACAGACAATCAACCTTCACTCGTTTCAGTAATTTCTACACACAGTATTTGGCAATTGCTTCATTCTTTCACATATATTCACGTTCTCTTTTACAACAATACTTCATTCACAGAATAAAGTTCTCGATTTCTAGCACACGTGCTATAAACTCACTCGAGGTTGTGCTTTTTTTGTTTATCTATAGGGTTTCACCATGCAACATACTTAAGCACGTCTTTTCCTTCATGCTTATTATTAATCAAACAACATCTCAGGCCGCAAGCTGATATTACTGAACATATTAGGAATGTTTCTTACCTCAGTTTCATACGTGCTATTTTCCAGATCATGGAAATTTCGTGGTGAACATCACGGTTCAGTGGCAACAAGGGCAAAATATTGTCCGTGGCGATCCGTAAATTCAGCGGCAATCAAGAAAAATCCACTCGTGGAGAAATCACGCAGCACAATTCCACAACAAGAAAGTATTCGCACAAAAAGTTACGCGGTCACAGAGAATATCCTGACTTAACAAGGAAAACATACATGCTTGAACCTTTATCTCGTATCACCAGGCAAGTGTGCTAACCACTGCGCCACCATACATTCCCTTAAGAGTTCCCAAAATACATAACCTCCATTCATGCACAATCGGGCACATGCTACATATCCGTGAGAACTTGTCTCCCTTATTATTTAGTATTATTAAAGAGCATTTTCCTTTAAACTTGATCAGGGTTTAAAAGGAAAAATGTTTTGCACGTTTATAAGTTTTAAACAGAAGTGGAGACATTCTTTTTTTGATTTGCTTTAAACCAATTAAACATATCATTATCTTTCTTTGTCTTATGAGAAACTGCCTCATGTTTTAACTTCATACTTATCTAAATAATCCCTTCTTAAAACAAAGTTTGGCCAGTACTTACCAGAAGGTACAAAGGCATGTTTCTCATTGTAAGTTTTAACCCCAAATGTATTTATTCTTTTTCCACTTTGTTCTTAGAGCTCTTTTGTATGTTAGCGCTATATGTGTACACCGTTTTACAAATTCTTTTTAAACATTAGCTTATAACTTAGGTTCGTTATATAAGCTATATTTAAAAGGCAATTTAATTATTTCTGTGTGTTTAAACACACAGCAATTTCTTAAAAGTACCAAAATAGGTGGGGTTTTGCCAAAACCTTTAACCTTTAACCTTTACCCTTGTAGGTAGACTGATAGAAACAGCTGGCGTCTTTTAGACTGTGTTTAACACGTGGACGAAGCTTGTATTTTTCGCATCGGGCTGCTAGGATGCCATTAAAGATTTCTACAAATTATTTTAGCGATCGTGATCGAGATGTTATGGATTCTATCGCTGTTGATTTTATTTCATCTTTAAGTTTTTCAGTTACTCTGGATTACCACGCAAACGGCAAGGTGAGTGCATTGCCTGCATGTCTTGTCTGCCTGCCGCAACTAATATACAATAACGCGCCGTTCTTTATAGCTTTTCAATATTGTTTTCTAAAGGCTAGCGATTAATTTATTTAAATAACAGTGTTCCCTATCACAGCATGTACTTTTCAGGCAGGTTTTGGACTCGTACGGCAGTGCATTAATCTGTGCTGCCCCTGTGAGTGCCGTTTCATTTTACTGGACAGCCAGTCTCGTGCCATAAGTTTCAATCTTGTTGTTTTCCATTTATTTTGTCCAATTTTAGTCCTACTTATGCATTGAACTTAAAAGTCCAACCTTAAAAGTCCACTTGCATACCGTAGGTAGCAGATGATACCAGATGTCGTGTTTTCTTTCCAGCCTCATGCACTGTGCCAATTATATGACAAGTTCGCCTCTTGTCTTTTGATGGGATTTAATTAATATCCCTATTCCAATTCGGGCCAGGCATATTAAGGCTGTTTTAATTCTCGGTCCAGGAGTCCATGACGTCTTGCTACACCAATCCCAAAATATATACCAAATATTTTGACCGAGCCACCCATATCGTCAGTATAAGCATATTTTTAATATATATATATATATATATATATATATATATATATATATATCTATACTAATAAAAGGCAAAGCCCTCACTGACTGACTGACTGACTGACTCACTCACTGACTCACTGACTCATCACTAATTCTCCAACTTCCCATGTAGGTAGAAGGTTGAAATTTGGCAGGCTCATTCCTTACAGCTTCCTTACAAAAGTTGGGCAGGTTTCATTTCGAAATTCTACGCGTAATGGTCATAACTGGAAGGTATTTTTCTCCATTTACTGTAATGGAGTTGAGCTCGAAAGCCGTGGGGGCGGAGTTTTGTGTGACATCATCACGCCTCCCACGTAATCATGTGAACTGACTGTCAACGCAGTGCGTAGAAAACCAGGAAGAGCTCCAAAAATCACTTAAGAAAACATGCATTATATAATTGAGAAGGCAGCGAAACAGTAAGAAGCGAGCGAGTGACATATACTACCATATTAGTGAGTGCTGCTACTTCGGAAAGAAAGAAAGGTGTAAACCTAAACTTTAAATTAAGTTCATAGACAGGCTGCCGCTGGCGTTTCACATGCCCACGGGTAATGCGGGATACAAGTTTAATGAGAGGACGCAGGACATAAACGAGAGTTTTGATCACTTTGTTACTAAGTTAAAATTGCAGGTGAAGGGCTGTGCTTCTGCAAATTCCGAGAGACTGTGTTTGTGGGGGATTGACAGTTAAGGCGGGTGGGGGGAGTCACGTCATCATCTCCCCTCCCATTCATCTCATTTCGGTCTGAGCTGAGCTCCGCGGCTAACGCCGTCTTTCGAAGCAAGTTCGTCACACTGCCACCAAATACTCACAGAAAAATCCACAAGTTAATACACACGCTGTCTCTAGAGTTTCTACACACTGAATCCTCCAGGCACTAATTACAAAAGGTCACATTGACAATCGTGTTACGTTATTTTTAAAATCTTTCCTTTTCTTAGCACAAGCACAGCTGAGAAGCTTGATGCATGTGCTCCATAAGCATTAAAAAATAATGCATTTAATCACACTTTGCATTACAAGCAAAGGGGAGCTTTTGTCAATGCATGATTTCCTGGTACACGGATTACATTGATCAGCGCATCCCGATTCATTTTACCCTCGCACCACCTTAGTTTGAGAAGAAGTCTGAAAAAATATGAGGTTAACACAGAAAAACAGATCACCAATTGAAGCTTTATGAATAATCGATTCGCCATCAATAATTGTTTTGGTAAAGCCATACTCAGTGTAATCCTCCTTCTATTTTATCATTTTTCCGCCACTAGCCATGATTAAATGAACGGTAAAAAAGTAAGAGCGAAGCGAGGGTGACTTATTTAGGCAGGCATATATATATGACAGCAACACTCATGACAATGTCAATCATGTTACGTTATTATTAAAATGTTTGCTTTTCTTTTTCATTACTTCTTTAACACACTACTTCTCCACTGAGAGGCGTGGGTATTTTGCTATATATATTGTCACAGACGGCTGGGGTTCTTACCCGGCCGGGACGCCTAGAAAGACCAGAAGCTGGCATTAAAAGCTTCCGGGTCAGGAGGACACAACCGCCCTGGAGCAGGAGAGGACCACGGGAAAGGAAGAGAGACTTTCCTACTCATTGGGACCCGTGGCCACCGCCAGGGGACGCTTTAAGCCTCCTGGGACCCGGGAGAACATTACTTCCGCCACACTTGGCAAGATGGCGGAGGAACCTGCCAGGGA
>NW_024378074.1:0-16000 GCF_016835505.1 Polypterus senegalus
TTTAAAACCCATTGGGATTAGGCAAATCTGTGTAGTTATCACCCGTTTATGGAACATGTTACAGATCTGAAGATGTAAAGGTCTTTCCAGGACCTTCATGTGAACAGTTCTTTTGAGAACTAAAAATGGGTTTCCCTTTGGCATGGCTCTGAAGAATCTCTTTGGCACCCTAATTTTTAGGGTGCTGATAAACAGAGAGCGAGGGCGGAAAGAGAGAACGCTAAATTCGAATAAATGGCTACAAATAAACGTCATAGGGGCTACAAATTAAGGGCAACTCGATTAAAGATTAAACGCTTTAGTGGCTTTCTCGAGAAGACCCAGATAGTTCCAATTTTTGTTCATGTTTATTATGGGGAGAGGAGAACTGCGCCAGTGATGGGAGAAACTCATCAAGAGTGAGAAAATAAACTTCCGCCGCTCTGCTCGGGTTAAGGAGCGTCTGCCGAAACTGGAGCGCCGCGCCCTGTGTGTATGCGGGCTGCTGAGAATCACATTTTGTTGACAACAGTTCCTAAAGTGTTTAAATTATTAAACAAGGGCGTCAATATAATTTCACAAAGCAGATGTGAGCACTGCCCCGAAACAGAAAGTTTCTTTACAGAACAGGTGCGACCGAGCGAAAGTCTTACCATAGACAACCAGCGCAACAGCGACCACCCAGCGGCTCATCATTTCGTTTGGATCCTCCTGAAGACGTCCTCTCAGCGTGGAAGTCCTTAAATTGTGCACAAGACCGAGCGAATGAAAACAAGAATAATGAAAGCAGTGCGCCACTCAGCGAAACTATGCCGCCTCGGCCAGGTAAAAGTCCTAATGACATGCAAGACCCGCCCCGGAAGTCGAGCATCCGAATCGGTGACATTCTGGCGCAAATGAGGAAAGCAGGTGAGGATGTGAGCAGCGCCACCTGGGACAGCCGCATTTCTACGCACTGATTTATTTTTCTACGCACTGATTTATTACTGTAAATTATACAGAGCTGCATTAATGAAGAAGTCTGCGATCTCGTCAAAACAATACGTCATGTTAAGCTATTATTACGCTGTTAATGCTTCTCAGCTTAACTTAATTTCGATATTTTTTGGTACTGACGTTTTCATTATTTTTCCTGTAAAATGTAAGCATATCAATGGTATTTATTTTTGGACTGTGCAAAGCAGTTAATAAAAAATATTTTAAAAAGCAGGCAACGGAGGTCTTGTGGTGACGGGGGTTTCGTTTCACTTTCAGCTCATTTTAAGAAAGTCTCACGAGCGCGGCTGCTTATTTTAGCAACTCACATTCTCCTGCACTGCGGCTTACCGATTCGGTTGTTGGACTGTAAACCATACGGCTGTTGGTTCAGCCAGCACTCGGCTCGGCGTAAGCCCGTTAAGGCGCCTCACTTCTTGAATAATAAGCGACGCGAGACTTAACGTCCTGTCCTGTTGAAGTGACCCCCGAGATTCTCAAGGCAGAGGTCCGAGAGCGAATGCCGCATCTCCGGAACGTTACGCCGACCCACTTATCATCCGTGTTTTCATCCGGAGAACACGTTGTTTTCTCCTGATATCTCGTATTTCACGCAGTGAGACTGTGTATAGACCCTTCCTTTAAAAAAATAAAAGTAGGAGTTGTAAGACACTGAAATGGATTCAATTGGCTCTTTTGCTGTGACAGAAATCTCCTTCGGTCAGGTTTCTTGCTTTACCATCCATGACCCAGTTGAGGTCTCCCTTTAAATTATGAACGACTCTCGTTCGTTTACTTCCCAAGGTCTCGCGTGGAGCGAATGGCCATCGATCCCACCCAATCCCTCTCATTGATCAGTCAAACAGGAAGGTGGGGCGCTGGAGTAGCTAAAGAGAATATCTCACATCTGTCGCCGAAATTCCCGGGATCACTTTGGTAAAGTGGAGCCCATGGCGATCCTTCCTTCATTTGACGACATGAAAGAGCTGATGAAGCTAATTAAGTTTGGCTATTTGTACCCCAACCGTGGAACCTGAAGTGGATTCAGTGGGCCTGAAAATTGTATATACTTTTTAATTCCATCAATCTCTATTAATTTAGCCCAACGGATTTCTGTCATTTCTGGCCCTTCGTTATGGAGGCCGCATGGGCTGCCCGTGTTCTGGTGGGTTTCCTCCCACATTCGGAAGACCTTCAGGTTAGGTGGAGTAGCGACTCTAAATTGGACCTAGTTGGTGTGAGTGTGTGCCCATGTGATGGACCACCCTGCCCATTCCAACATGGGTTGTTCCTGCCTTATTACCCTATACCACCTGGGGTCAGGCTCCAGCCCCGGTGACCCTGCTCAGGTGTATGGTATGGGATCTTCAACATTTCATTCTAGTCTTCTATGTAAAAGAAGTCAAGGTCAGACAAACTGCGAGGGAATCGCGTATGTGCAGCGCCCTCTTTAGGCGAACCAACAGATCTTCTGTAGGGTTAAGGACTGAATTTGAGATGTTCCTGCAGCCTGGAGCTCCAAATAGAATGGAGTTAACATACATGACAGCACTTGGCATTATATGAGTCAGATGACCCCTCACAGCCCAAACCTTAACCACAGTGTAACTGGGGGAGCTCTCAAGAGGTCTGCAGCTCGACTCGAATGGTGCCCACCAGAGTCAGCTCCACCTACTTGGAGCTCCAGGGTGGTGGATATGGGCTGCAGTCATATACAGTCATATGATAAAGTTTGGGACCCCTCTCAGCCTGCATGATAATTGACTCTCCTTTCATCAATAAAGATAACGGTGGTATGTCGTTCATTTCCTAGGAGTACTGCGGTGTTTTTCAAACAAAGATTTTTAGTGAAGCAGTACTTAGTTGTATGAAATTAAATCAAATGAGAAAAACTGGCTGTGCACAAATGTGTGTCCCCTTGTCATTGTGCTGATTTGAATGCCTGTCACTGCTCAATGCTGATTAATTGGCTGGATTAGCACGTTGAGCCTTGAACTTCATAGACAGGAGTGTCCATCATGAGTGGTCAAAGGTATTTAAGGTGGTCAATTACAAGTTGTGCTTCCTTCCTTTGACTCTCCTCTGAAGGCGACAGACAGCATGGGATCCTCAAAGCAACTCTCAAAGATCTGAAAACAAAGATTGTTGAGTCTCCTGGTTTAGGTGAAGGCTACAAAAGCCATCTCAGAGGTTTAAACTGTCAGTTTCAACTGTAAGGAATGGAATCAGGGTGGCGCGGTGGCGAGTGGTACTGCTGCTGCCTCCCAGTTAGGAGACCGGTTCGCTTCCTGGTCCTCCCTGCGTGGAGTTTGAATGTTCTCCCGTGTCTGCATGGGTTTCCTCCGGCGCTCGGTTTCCTCAGTCCAAAGCATGCAGGTTAGGTGGATTGGCGATTCTAAATTGGCCTTAGTGTGTGGATGTGTTTGTGTGTGTCCTGCGGTGGGTTGGCACCCTGCCCAGGAGTGGTTCCTGTGTTGGCTGGGATTGGCTCCAGCAGACCCCGTGACCCTGTGTTCGGATTCAGCGGGTTGGAAAATGGATGGATGGATGGAATGGAATCAGGAAATGGCACAGTTGCTGTTAAACCAACACAGCAGGTCTGGCAGGATTGTGAGAATGGCTACAGACAACCCACAGATCACCTCCAAAGACCTGCAAGAACATCTCGCTGCAGATGGTGTATCTGTACGTCGTTCTACAATTTGCACAAAGATGAGAAAGAAGCCCTTTTGCACTCACACCACAAACTGAGTCGCTTGTTGTATCAAATGCTCATTTAGACAAGCCAGACTCATTTTGGAACAAAATGCAAAAATGGAGTCATTTGGTCAGAACAAAAAGCGCTTTGCATGGCGGAAGAAGAACATCGCATTCCAAGAAAAACACCTGCTACCTGCTGTCAAATGTGGTGGAGGTCCCATCATGCTGTGGGGCTGTGTGGCCAGTTCAGGGACTGGGGCCCTTGTTAAAGTCGAGGGTCCGATGAATTCAACCCATATCAACAAATTCTTCAGGATAATGATCAGGCATCAGTCACAAAGTTGAAGTTACCTAAGCAGGGGTTGGATATTCCAACAAGACGATGAGCCAAAACACAAAGGCATTCATGCAGAGGAGAAGTCAATGTTCTTGAATGGCCGTCACAGTCCCCTGACTTGAATATCATCGACAATCTATGGGAGATTTGAAGCAGGCTGTCCATCAAATTGAACTGAACTGGAGAGATTTTGTATGAAGAATGGTCAGAAATACCTCATCCAGAATCCAGACACTCATCACAGGCTACAGGAGGACAGCGTCTGGAGGCTCAAAGGAGCAAAAGGAGGCTCAACTAAGTATTGATGTCATATCTCTGTTGGGGTGCCCACATTTATGCACCTGTCTAATTTTGTTATGATGCATATTTCATATTTTCTGTTAATCCAATAAACTTCATGTCACTGCTGAAATCCTACTGTGTCCATAAGGCACGTCAGATATTAAAAGGAAGTTGCTACTTTGAGAGCTCAGCCAATGAGAAACAAACATCCAAAGAATTAAGAGGGGTTCTCAAACTTTTTCATAGGACTGTATCCTTCATGAAATCAGTCAATATGTTTCTTGTTCCTTTCAGATTTTCTGTGTTTTAATTTCATTAGTATATATATATATATACTGTATTTATTCTTTCTATGGCTCATGCAAACCTCACCACAGGTTTATGTCAGCAGTTTTAGGACAGAAGTTAAGGTTTGGGGTTAGTATGGTGAGTGTGTGTACTATAAAAGATTAAGATAAAGGGATATTTAATGTTAGGAGTTCGTTTTTTTTTTTAAGTTAGGATTTGGTGTGGTTTAATGTGTCAATCAATTAGATTTGTCCTGAATTATAAACTTCTGTCACTAAAGTACTGGCCTAGACATGCAGTGACGCGTCACTTCTATCCTGAAACTGCTGACGTAGAGCTGTGGTAATGTGTGGCGTGGTGCTGTGCTGTGGCTCTGTAAGAGGATGCATCTCTATAGGATCTGTTAATGTTTGTGATATGCCATGTGTTGGAATGACAAATGCAATGCATTTTACTACTACAAAAGTTACTGATGTACTGTACTATGTATTGGAATGACAGAGACATGGCAAATGGCTGGACACACACATATACAGTACATACGCAGACCCTTTGATTAAGTGGATTGTAATAAACCTCAATGGGGTCCCCACCTACCCCAAAGGTGGAACCCCAATATTCCCCACTCCCTGCTTCATCTGCTGCTTTGGCATTGGCTCTTGACGCCCCTTTATGAGTGTTTGGCTCATTGGGCCCTGGGATGGACTGGTGCCACTGGTGACTCCGTCCTCACCAATCGACCCTCAGTTGGATTAAATGGTAAAATGCTGAGATGCTAAAAAGCACAAACTATAGCTGCCATCAAGAAAGAAACACAAGAATATCCTTAAGTATGTCATTGGAAGGACGTTTACTGCATTTGAAATGGTTTCATCTCTTTGCCATCTTCAGAGCTGGCAGTGTACCCACTTAGGGAGCTGTGATTTAGAGACCCCATCTGATGGGCCGGTGTCACTTCTTGGTGTTCACCTCTGGAGCCACCGCCTGCTCTTTCAATCCTTATGTTTGACAGATTTAATGTTTAAACATCAGGAGGAATTTTAAAGCAAAAACCACTCGTTATTGGATCAGGCTGCACTTGTTATTCTGTCGTGTTGTAAATCCCTGGAGATGACAGCTGTATGAGAGCGCTAGTGCCCTGAAATCCCTTCAGCACATTGCAGAAATACGTGTAATCAGTGCAACCTGCAGAAGAGCGCTTTTTAAATTGTATTTTCAGAAAGCAAAATATCACAATCAAGCAAATAATAATGACATAACCAGTTACTGTAATTTCAATACAAAAACAATAGAAATACAAAGGAAAAAATCAAAAAGGATATGACACCCCAACTAAGAGAAAAAAAGATAAACGCAATAAAAAAAAAAATAATAATTAATGGCATAACAGAGTAAATTACATGTCCAGCACACTTATTTTAAAATAATATTAATGCATTCTTGCCATGTTTAAAAAACAAAAAAAACTTTTGGCCCTTCCTCAGTTTAGGCCTACAAGTTCCTATAACGATATTGAAGTGACAGAGAACTTGCTGCTGCTTGCCGATGCTTGCTGGGTTGGCTCCAGCTTTCCTGCCCTCCGCTGGTTAAGAAAATGGATGGATTGTTAGAGAGAGAGAGAGAGCAATAATTGACAGCCAAGCCAAGCCTTGTGAAAGGCTATATAAATAAAAGGTCTTCTTCTTATTATTATTATTTCTAGTTGTAATAGAATTAGTTCTTCTTCTTCTTATAGTAGTAGTAATAGCAATCTTAGTAGTTTGTCTTCTTCTTATTAGTAGTAGTAGTAATGGTGATAGTAGTTCTTTTCTTCTTCTTATTATTATTATAGTAATTACTATAGTAGTAGTAGTAATAGAATTAGTTGTTCTTCATGTTATTATTATTAATATTAGTAGTAGTAATATTGATCTTAGTAGTTCTTCTTATTAGTAGTACTAGTGATGGTGATATTAGTAGTTCTTCTTCTTCTTCTTCTTCTTATTATTATTATTATTATTTGTAGTAGTAGTAATAGCGATCTTAGATAGAGATAGATAGATAGATACTGTGATGGGCTGGCGCCCTGCCCAGGGTTTGTTTCCTGCCTTGTGCCCTGTGTTGGCTGGGATTGGCTCCAGCAGACCCCGTGACCCTGTAGTTAGGATATAGTGGGTTGGATGATAGATAGATAGATAGATACTTTATTAATCCCAAGGGAAATTCACATAATCCAGCAGCAGCATACTGATACAAAAACAATATTAAATTAAAGAGTGATAACAATGCAGGTAAAACAGACAATAACTTTGTATAATGTTAGCATTTACTCCCCCGGGTGGAATTAAAGAGCCGCATAGTGTGGGGTCTCCTCAGTCTGTCACTGAAGCTGCTCCTCTGTCTGCAGATGATCCTGTTCAGTGGATGCAGTGGATTCTGATTGACAGCAGCCTGCTTAGTGCCCGTCGCTCTGCCACGGATGTCAAACTGTCCAACTTTACTCCTACAATAGAGCCTGCCTTCCTAACATATTTGTCCAGGCGTGAGGCGTCCTTCATCTTTATGCTATCTTAGTAGTTCTTCTTCTTCTTCTTCTTATAATATTAGTATTAGTAGTAGTAGTAGTAGTAGTAATAGCGATCTTAGTAGCTCTTCTTCTTCTTCTTCTTATAGTAGTAGCAGTATGGTAATATTATTAGTTCTTGTTTTTCTTCGTTCTAGTAGTACTTCATTATTATTATTATTATTATTATTATTATTATTATTATTATTATTATTATTATTAAACCTTAACTTCATCCCAGTTTCCCACCAATAGAGGGACATAAAGTGCAGCTGCCGCCCGTCAAGCTCTCCTTGCTGATATCTGCGTATTCTCGTCATGATTGATGCCTCCAATTCATGATGGACACATTTATTTCTGAAAGGTTTTAAGCGAGACCCCTTCTTGAAACTCTTCTTTATTTTCTCTTTTCTTTTCTTTTTTTTTTTACAGCCCAGATTCTGTCTTTTCTTCAGGCATTTAACATGAGCACACAAGACGGGAGACTGTTCCGTCGCGCTCGTTTGCTTGGCGGTTCGTTTCGCCAGTCCCGCGTCTTTAAGATGACATCTGCACCCCTAAGTTAAGCCCGAAAGTCCCTCGGTGGTCGAAGGTGGAAATCACAGACCTGCCATTCTTGTGGTCTTGACGGTGACGTCTTTCTCCGAATCTCTGCCTGCGCATCTCCTCATCACTTGGCCGAGTAAAGCTTCAGGATGCTCTTCAGCTGGAACCAGATGTCTTAATTTTGCTCGGACCGATCTCATATATTATGGGATGGCCGGGGCGCACGTTTTAATCTTTTTTAATATAAAAAACTAGCTCACCTTTGATAAAGGGCGACACGAGGAACAGTTTCAGGGTCTCAGATATAATGCTACATCTAAAGTGACCACTTGGAAAAGTGAAATGAATGATCAGCAGGGTCGAGCAGACGCTAATTTAGCCCGTCTGTCCTGCTGGTCCTGCTCGTTGATGGAACTGGTTGAACAGGACAGGCCCGACTACTTTCCGTCATTAAAATTCGCCAATTCCTGCGTAATTATGTGAAGCCAACAGGCCAGGCGAACATTGCAAACTCCTCAGGATGTTTCTGCCAGTGAGCCGTGTCCGCTATGACTTTCCCAGCAAACCTCCCTCTGTCATCCTCGTTAGCCATGCAGCAGCCCCGCCTCCTGAAGCTAAGCATGTTCAGTCCCAGTCAGAACTTGGATGGGAGACCAGGCAGGAAATAGCTTGGTTACTTGGTTACTGCTGGAAGAGGCGAGGCAAGCAGGGGATGCTGACATGTGGTCTATGTGTGAGTCTGTGGGTCGGTAAGGAGCAAAACTAAACATGAGGAGAGACTGTGGGACAAGACCAGCGATGACACAGGTGCTTCAATACAATCAAATATCCATCCATCTTCTAACCCGCTGAATCCGAATACAGGGTCACGGGGATCTGCAGGAATCAACAGGACACACACAAACACACCAAGCGCCAGTTCAGAATCGACAATCCACCTAACCTGCATGTCCTTGGATTGTGGGAGGAAACCGGAGCGCCCGGAGGAAACCCACGCAGACACGGGGAGAACATGCAAACTCCACGCAGGGAGGACCAGGAAGTGAACTGGGTCTCCTAACTGTGAGGCAGCAGCGCTATCACTGCCACCGTACCGCCCACAATCAAATATAAATCCTTTTAAGTTCGTCTCGAAATTTTTCCTTAGTTGGCGTCCACGTCGCTGATCGCCACTTTATATTTAAGGGTATTTCTGTGGTCAACTCCTGTGATAATCTATTTAAATTGTGAGGGAGGTGTTGGGACCATCGGCTCGGAATGCGGAAGAAAGCGACACCCACCGGCCAAAGGATTTATAGCCCCTCCATCCTCACATCTCCACCTGACCATCGCCCTACGAGACGTCGATGGCTACTGAGAAGAAAAGAGTTGCAGTGACGGGTGGTCTGCCCGGATTCGTGATTCCCTTGATAAGTATGCTGTTTCTTTGAACGAGCTCGAGTTCTACATTGAACTGGCATTTAATTCTTTAAAGTACAACTTCATTTAAACGGGTTTCCATTTGTGGATATCCCTTTGAAATTTTCAAACCGCATCTTCGGCAATAATTGTGACTCCCACTCTGAGAAGATCTTGCAGGGCTACATGAAAGCCAAATGGTAGACAAACTTGTACGGACGCGTGTGTCTACTTCATCCACCTGAACTCCGCACGTTTGTTTGATGAGCTGTAGAGCGCAGACTGGGCATGGCGGGCATGCGGGTGGGCGCTTCGTCAGAACGGCGGCACACTCCGTTAATTTAACGTCTCTTGTGGTGTAAAGTAACCCTTACAAGTGCAGGTACGCCCTTCAAATCCAGGGGCTGTAGTGCGTGGCACCTTACTAGCTGGATGGGGTGGATCCTCGGAGATCCATTGGAACCTTCTCGTCCTTCAGTGCTTTTGTGGCTTTGAAAAGGTTCGTAATGTGTGGGCAACACGGATTTTTAAATGTCTTTATAGGCGATCTAGCAGGGCACGAACAGATGAAAAACCTTGAAGTGCAGCGAGAATCCTTTGAAAATCAAGAATCCACTACTCGGGAACACTTCTGTGATCATGGTTATCATACGGAGCCTGCCACTGATTTAAATAAATCAAGGGCTTCTTTCTGGAACATTCATGTGGATGTGGCTCCTTAGGGAATAAAAATAGTTGTCCTATATGGCATTGCTTGGAAAAAACACTTCGATTTTAACAGGTTTTGTGTACGAGCGTCTCCATACTGCGTTACGTGCTGCTGGATATCTGTCATGTCTGTGTCCGACGGATCTGTGTATGTATGTAACATGGGATGTACTGGATGGATGGATGGATGTGTGTATTTGTTCATTCAAGGATGAATGGATGGATGGATGAGTGGACAGGCGGATAAATTCGTTGTCTGAAGCGCGCGCACCTTCAGTAACATAAATGGTGTCCCTCGTTGTGTATACACGCGCACTTTACGAGTCGCGCGCCTTTTAACTTCTTTCTTTCTTTCTTTCTTTCTTTCTTTCTTTCTTTCTTTCTTTCATGTATTTATTTATTTTATTTATTTTTTGGGTTCGGGCGCCCCGTTTCACCCCTTGGCAAGAAGTAATCCTGGGCACCCTCATTGCCTCCCATACCTAAATCCGCTATGCTTGAACCGTGGGTCAAGTGGGTTTGAAAATGGATAGATAGATGGACTGCGGTGGGCTGGTGCCCTGCCTGGGGCTTGTTTCCTGCCTTGCGCCCTGTGTTGGCTCCAGCAGACCCCGTGATCCTGTAGTTAGCATATAGCGGGTTGAATAATGGATGGATGATTTCTCCACTCTCCTATCCCAGCAGAACCCTATAGGACACGAGACAATCGTGGACGCCATGCCCTTGCAGGACCCACTCACACGCTCAGTCGCTATTTCATTCGCGCGCACACACAGACACAAGGACAGACAGCCTCGGCCTCTTTGACGTCAACAACAACAATATTTATTTCTATAGTACATTTTCATACAAATAATGTACTTTACATGACTAACTTATCCAAACCTAACACACTTTTTCTTTGGGTCTGGTATTGAGATCCCACAAGGGGAGATGGACGACCACCGACCGCGATCAGGGCCATAACACCATAGGCCTTCGGGCAAAGTAGAGCACTGGGGCCCCTCTTTTGATAGCAAAACAGAAATATACATAGGCATTAGAAAAAAACGTGGGCACCTATATGCTCGTGGGGCCCCGAGAAACTGCCCAGCATGCCAATGCGTTGCCCTGCCCGCGATATTCGAACCCAAGAATCTGGGAGCCTGGAGGCATTGCCTATATCTATCAACCTATAATAATAATAATAATAATAATAATAATAATAATAATAATAATAATAATAATACATTTTGTTTGTACACTCCTCTCCCATGATCAAGGCGCTTAATAAATAAATAAATCACAGTGCTTGCGGTTACTTACTCATGTAAATGTATGTATGTATGTATGTATGTATTTATTTATTTATTTATTGCCGATATCATGAAAACAGACCTTCAGTATCTACGCAAGTGGTTCTCAAACTGTGGGGCGGCCTCCCAGGGGCACGAGGTAAACAAAGGGGGCGCGAAGATGTGAAAAAATAAAACAAGAATCAAAAATATGAAAAATACTTCTATTGAAACTAAAACAAATTAACTTAAACTACATTCTAATACTAGAAAAATAAATATAGAGTTTGATAAATGTCGGTAAAAGTTAAGTAGGTATAATAAAATACGCATCTATGATATATCATTAATTAACCAAGAAAAATTGGTATTAGTGGGCTCCTTTAAAAAAAAAACCTGGGGGTTTGGCTAGGGAGCGCGATTAAAGCTGCTATGAAAACTCGGCACGGTGGCACAGTGGATATCACTGCTGCCTCGCAGTTAGAAGACCCGGTTCGCTTCCCGGCTTATCCCTGTGTGGAGTTTGCATGTTCTCCCATGTCTACGTGAGTTAGGGTCCAAACACATGCAGGTTAGAGTGTATGTGTGTGCCCTGTGGTGGGCTGGCGCCAGTGGCGTAGCTAGAGTTCGTGCCGCTCGGGGCGAGGCTTCAATTTGCCGCCCTCCAACATATTTTAATATGTTAACCTATTTAAATAGAAAATTAAAATAACATATAGAGAAAAATTAAGATACACTTTGTATAGATTTCTTCATATATGGAAAAACAGCAATAATTTTTCACATATAATTATTTATAAGCATCAACTAGACAAGAATATAGTATTGACGCACTAATAAGCCGTGTGCAAATTATTAGTTTAATATAATTACACGGCGAAAACCAGAACCAGTGTAATGTACAAGTGATAGGTGGGGATGTTTTCTGTGCAGAGCAGGAACGTATTCGGACAGATAACGAAATGAAATTATAAATTGTAAATTAGTTGTTTATCTTCATAAAAATCGGTGTAATGTTTATTTTTATTTTTGTTATTGCCTCGTAAATTCCAACTGCTCTATCTGATGCCGTCACAGAAGGACAGTCTGAAAATTATTTTTGAAGCATTTGTGGGTCAAAATCAGAGAATTTTAGTTTTTCATTCATGATTGATATTTTTCCGAACCCTGCAGCTTACACACGAATTGTACTGAGCCTTTTGACCAATAATGGCGCCCTCAAATGTGCCGCCCCTCCGCCCGCCCCTAGCTACGCCACTGGCTGGCGCCCTGCCCGGGTTTATTTCCTGCCTTGCGCCCTGTGTTGGCTGGGATTGGCTCCAGCAGACCCCTGTGACCCTGTAGTTAGGATGATGGATGGATGAGAACTCGGGTCGCAAATACCTTAAAGGTTGAGAAACGCTGATCTACGCACTGACTAACGTCTTCTATTTTTCGTTCCATTCCAGCGTTGCTGTTTCTCCCAGGACGCGTTGACGGCACAGGTGAGCGACTCCTTTTCTTTCTCTTACACACTCCTAAGCACAGTTGCTTTTCTTTTTCTTCTTTATTTTATTTTATTTTATTTCTTTACCTGCAGTCAGTATGGCAAGTTGCGCTTCTTCAACACAATTTACACTTCTGGGGTAAGAATCCCGAACAGCGAAAGGCGAACTGAGCACACGATTTCTGCTTTGTGGCCACTGGGGGCAGTGTGCTTCACTAACAAAGAGGCCTCTTTCGAGTCGTGTAACGGCGAGCTCCCTAAGCGAGCTCTGATTACGTCTGCTCTTTGAATCGTTTCATTGTCGTTATCATGAAGTCGATTTACAGCACCAGCCTTTAAAACTGAACGTTAATGTAAAGCAGCTGTGCACAGCAAACCGGACAAGTCTCCATACCCGGATGACAGTAGCGAAGAAGATGAATTTCCCAGTGTGGCCACTAGGGGGCAGTGATTGTCTCCTGACTTAGACTTTGTATTCCAGGCAGTCACCAATTCCTGCATCTAGTGGAAGATGAATGTTTTCCGTTAATTTTAATTCACACATTTTAAATATTAAGAGAGACTTTTAATTGCTGTTGTTTTTCCCCTTAACCAGCAAACTAATGCAAAGTGAGTCAGTAAATGACCAGCTAATTCAGGGTGTCAGACAGTTCTTGGACGGCCACCATTTGTTCTCCTGCAGTTTTCCTAATTAAAAATCAAATCCTGAAAGCTGTTACCAAGCCAATATATAGTACCATATTATCTACAAAAAGCAGAGCTGAGATCCTGATGTCACCAAACTGGACCCCTTCCACTCCTTGGCTGCAATTTAGAAATTCTGTCCAAACAAATTTTGAACAGGATCTTTGACAAATGGCAACCATGTTGCAGTCCGACACCCAATGGGAACAAGTCTGAATTACTGCCAGCAAAGTGAGCCAAGCTCTCTCTCCGGTTGTACAGGGGTGGAATACCCCATAATGGCAGATACCCCAGCACCCCATACTCCTGAGGGACGCGCTTATATGCCTTTTCCAAGTTGATGAACGTATGTAGACTGGATGGGCAACTCCAATGACCCCTCCAGAATTCTCATCAGTGGTCCACCACCAGGATGAAATTTGTACTGCACCTTCCTCTTGAATCCAAAGTTTGACCACCAGGTGGGCCAACCTTTCCAGAACCCTGGCATAGACCGTCCCAGGAAGACTGAGTTGTGTGATCCTTCTAAAGTTTGAGCACACTCTGTCGGTCCCCTTATTCTTAAAATGGGGACCACCATTCCCCAGTTTGCCTAACCTGTCCGCACTTCCACACAGTGTTGAAAAGGTGAGTCAACAAAGACTGCCCAACGACACCCAGAACCTTCAGGAATTCCAAGTGAATATCACCCACCCATCCAGAGCGTACCACCATAGTGCCTATCCGCCTAGGGATGGGTGAGTGGCCTCCTCCAGTCCCCTGAATGCTGCATTCTCTGGGAAAACGGTTTGCACTGGGATGGTTGGAGGCCGAGTGTGAAGAGTTTGGGACGAGGATTAGCACCTGCAGGTCCATGTGATTCTCGGCCAGAAATAGCTTTTAATTCTGATATTTAATTCAATTTTAATACAGACTGTTTAACAAAAGGATAACAAGAAAAACAAAAGAATTTTATTTAAGGTGAATATTTAGTTTTTAAATATTGGATTGATTTTTTTTTTCTTAGTCTGATCCCGTTTTATACAAAACTGAAAACCGTTTATGGTCTTTATCTTAATTTGTAAATGAAGACCAAGCACCTGTCCTTCTCCCGGAAAATCTCTTTCTTGTAAAAGTTCTCCTGCTTTTCCTTTACTTTTAAAAGTCTCTCCGATCAGCAAGGAGGAAACTCGTCGTGGACCTGTCCTGTTCTGACCCCTCCGTCTGAAAAGAGCGATCAGTCTTTTGTCCCTTAGTTTGCAGCAAACCTTGTAGCTCCGGCGTTGGTCTTCCGTTATTTATCACTTCCTGTTTTGACTGAAAGTCCAGTTTTGTGAAATTTTTAAGCTTAGATATGTAATCTTCCATTTTGGTAGTCAGTTCGGAATAAAAAATAAAAATAAACGGAGCGCTGCTGTGCACGTGACTTTCTGATGTCGCTAACTTATCGGCGCCTCTGAGTAGAAGAACAGCAGCGAGACGAGCGCCTGTTGGGCTCACATGCGCCCCTTTCAGGTCGGCACGGCACTGTATGCCTTCTCACTGCGGTTTATGTCCCATCAGCAAGAGTAAATACGTCAGACACATTAATTAAAGATATTAGCCAGACTGTGGAAAGTCAGGGTGTATAATAAACGTGTCTGAAAACCTTATATTGGCGACATACAGACAGACAGTGACAGGTACCCGCCAGTTTCACGCATCGACCCCGTCAGTGTGTGAGGAGAGCGCAGTCCAGGGTGAGGTGAAGCTCGTCGCTGTATTTGAACAGGAAATGCGCCAATTCAGCGATTTTGACTGTAAAAATGATCACAATTATTGGAAACATACAGAAAACGAATATATAGCACAGACCAGTAAACACACTCATTTTATGTTATCATTATTAGTTTCTTACTTTTCATGGTGACCTCACCTGCCTCCCTTGACTGAGTAGGACGTGAGTGTCATGCGTTGCTTTTTTCACTCTGGCTTGATCTTCTCTTGAGGTGATACGTTTATAACATGGCTGATTACTCTTCTTGTTCCCCATGAACAGCATGTGGTGTTCCAGCCATGCAAAGCAGGATCATCGGAGGTTCCGCGGCAGTTCCAGGTGCCTGGCCATGGCAGATAAGCCTCTGTAACCAAGGTGGTCACCTCTGTAGAGGGTCCCTGATTAGCAATGAATGGCTGCTCACTTCCGTGATGTGTTTCTTCAGGTGGGTGAAGGTTGCCCTCTTGTCGGCCCGTTCACGCTGCTGCTTTGTGCTCTTTTTTTTTTCTGAGGGGAGGACGTAATCAGAGCTGACGATCCTCTTTATTATTTTTTTGTCATTCTTAATGATTCTCCAGTGCGTTTGTTAGACGGCACAATGGTCTTCTTAATGATGAGAACTAAAATGAAGTCCGCTTACCTTTCAGCTCATCAAACGCCTCTTTCTACCAGCTGGAGCTCGGCCTCCTCTTCAAGAATGGGACGGGGGCTCAAACGGTCACCCGTGGCTTGAAAAACATCTTCATTCACCCAAACTACACCAACTACGTAACTGGGAACGACGCGGCCCTGCGGCAGCTGCAGCAGCCTGTGAACTACACGGATGTAATCCGCCCGGTGTGTCTGCCCAGGAAGAGTGACGTCTTTACCCCCAAGGATAACTGCTGGGTGACAGGGTGGGGTGCCATCAAGTGTAGTAGGTGAGAGCCCCTCATCGGCACCAGACCTGCCCCTTTAACTCATATGTCCATCAGGGTTTACTAACCAATCATTTCTGGCCGCACACCATCCTGTGCTCTGATTGGCTGAGCTGCTTACAACCGTGTTGTTGCTCCATTTCTTTACA
>NW_024378075.1:0-6145 GCF_016835505.1 Polypterus senegalus
TTAATTTTTTAATCGAGTCCCACCCTAATATATATATATATGTAGTATATATATGACATTTGTATATATACAGTATTGTATATATATGTATTTTATATATATGTGTGTGTTATATGTGTATATATATATAACTATATATATATGTATAGATTTTATATATATTTTATTTATATATGTTTATATATATATGTTTATATATTGCTTGTGTGTGTGTATATATATTATTATATATTATATAATTATATATATATTAATTAATTAAAATCATCTTATTTATTTTAAAATGTTTGCTTTTCTTTTCAACTTCTTTAACCCCATGAGCTGGGTTTCTTATATATATATATATATATATATATATATAATATATATATATATATATATATATATATATATATAAAACAACTTACCATAACATTGAAAAAAAAAATTTACATTGACAATCATGTTATTTTAAAAATGTTTCTTGTTACTTTTAACATACTTCTCACTCAGCGGGGGTATTTTGCTAGTATATATATATATCAGTACAGGCCAAAGTTTGGACACATCTCCTCATTCATGTGTTTTCTTTTTTTTTTCATGACATTTACATTGGTAGATTCTCACTGAAGGCATCAAAACTATGAATGAACACGTGAGTATGTACTTAACAAAAAGGTGAAATAACTGAAAACATGTTTTATTCATTTTCAAAATACCCAAACCCTTTTGCTCATACTGCTTTGCATTTTGGCATTCCCCGATGAGCTTAACAGGTAGTCAGTGGTGAATGGTGAAAAAAACCATTTCAGGTGACTACCTGTTGCGCTCATGAGAAGTGCAATCGCTGTTTGTTAAAGGATGACTCCCGGCTCTTACGTCAAGTCTCGTGGATATTGAACCATATCTGTTCAAGTTCTTTTTAAATTTTAAATAAAAGGGAATTTTATTTAGTTGACAGAAATATCTTTGGTAGGAATGGAAGTTAAATGTAGGCATCATTGCACATTTTCTTCCATAAAATGTAAATGGCGCCTTTCCAACCAAAGATAGTGTCACAGTCAGGTGTCAAACTCAATTGCACAGTGTCAAAATCAAAACACACTTTAGGTGCGGGCTGAACAGGATAAACATTATTGAACACAAAAACCTAAACTTTTAAAACTTTGAAATTTTTAAAAACTTTACTTTTTGAACATAAATATGAATAAATACAGACGGGAATATTATTTGAATAATCAACTCAAACCTAAAATAACATAATATTTTGCTCTCATAAAAATATACCCCTTAAAAATTATAAAAAGTCAATATGAACATGCTGCATAACAAAACCTGGAAATATAAATAAAATGTGTTCTTTTCTGCAATAAAAAATCAAATCATTCAGTTGTCTTGCTCATATGTCATTTATCAGAGCTGGGCCGATTTTTTTTTGTTAACAAGTTCGTTTTATGTTTGGTGTGAGGGTTCTGTTTGTGGAATTCTCTGGATGACTGGTGCTTATCAGTGAGGTGACTCCTGTGTGCGTTTTGTTAGTCTTCATCACGAAAAGAGTTTCTCACACAATATGTGCTACCAAACATGCACAAGGTTCGAGCAAATGTAGACAGGGCTGGAGCATTTCTGCGGGAATGGGTGAATGAACTGTGCGAGCCCTGCAGATCGTACTTTGCCTTCAGTGTGCATTACACTGCAGCTCAATCACCTTCATTGAATCTGCACGGGTGCAGTTTCACATTCAAAGGGCTGGGTTCGAAACAACTCAAAATTTTTTTTGTTCTTAAAAAATCCCAAAGCGCTGTGCGGGAACTCAGTGCGCAGTGCGCTCAGTTTATCAGCAAAGTGCGTTTGGGAACACGTTGTGCCACTTGGTTCAACATTACTGGCAACAGGAAAGTGGGGCAGTTGCACTGGTGGACATGTCTCCCATAAAAGCAGCTTCACGAAATCACTTTGTGATTTTGCAATAAAAACGTCTGCTGAAGTGTCAGATTCTTCTTAACTCTTCTGCTTCTGTATCTTCTGCATTGCATTCAGGTCTTTCAGGTTATCCGTGTTTTGTCTCATAGTGCCGTCTTGGATTAAATTCTGTAATTACAGCCACATTAGCTCCACAAATGAGACCACGGGTTTACCAGCAATGTCAGTAACTACTCAGCCTCCATGGGTTTTTAAAAAACTCTATTTTTAGAATCAACTTTTCTTCTCTTCTCAATAACACAGCATCAAAAAGCTAGCTTGATTAGCAGAAAGGGTGTTCGAAACAGCTAAAGCGCTGCATTATGGGATCTGTAGTTTATTGTGTTACCAGCGCTTCATATCCCGGGCCTAATTAAAAATATATAAAATGACCCCGGGTGGATATAATTACCCCCCGGGCGGATGTGGCCCGGGGGCTGAGTTGACATATGGACTAAATAGAACTTGAAAGATATATTTTTCTAATGTGATCCAAATTCAGATTGAGTTGGCCCTACATCAACCCCGCGGCTATTGTGTTTTGCCTCGTGCTCAAAAAAAGCCCACCCCCCTTTGCGCTTACTTTTTCCCGTTCATCTAATGAATACACTGAGTATGGCTTTCCCAAAAACAATTATTGTGGGGAAAAGATTATTCATAAAACTTCAATTGGTGATCTGTTTTCTGTGTTAACCTCCTATTTTTCATACTTCTTCTCAAACCAAAAAGGGGGTGCGAGTAAAATGAATCGGAAGCGCCGTCAATGTAATTGTGTACCATGAAATCATGCATTGACAAAATTCCCTTTCCTTGTATTGCAAAGTGTGATTAAATCGTGTTTTTAGCCGTTATGGACATATGCCGAAGCTTCTCAGCTGTACTTGTGCTAAGAAAAGGAAACATTTTAAAATAACGTAACACGATTGTCAAATATAACCTTTTGTAAGTAGTGCCTGGAGGATTCTGTGGAGAAACTGTAGAGACAGGGGTGTATTAACTTGTGTGTTTTTGTAGTGTTGGTGGCAGCGTACAAGTCGCTTCCGTAACCCCGAGTGCATTAGCCGGAGCTCAGCTCAGGCGAAATGAGGTGAATGGGGGAAAGATACATGACTCCCCACCCCTTAACTGTCAATCCCCCAAAACAGTCTCTGGGTTAATTTGGTTTTAATTTTGCGGATCAACCTCAGGCGTCAGCTAAAGGGGAACCCTCATGTTACGCTATGGTGTGTGGTCGTTTATTGACAGTAGTAGATCAGTGTATATATATATATATATATATATATATATAAATATATATATATATATATATATATAAATATATATAATATCTATATATATATAAAAATATATTTATATATATATAAAATATATATATATATATATATATATATATATTATATTATAACTTATAGTTTTGTCCAGGAGGAAAGCAGTGTTGCCTCAAATCAATGGTAACCTTTTGTAGGGTGTGTCCCAGAGACTTATTAAATTTTCATGCATAGCGCAGAGCCTTACTGGAAATTTGAGGGATTTCAATTGAAATGGGAGATCAGAGGGAAGGTGATGCCAGCAATACATTCAGAGTGTGGCTCTGCTTTTTTGTGTAGCTGCCTTCACAGCCTCTTTGCTGCTTTAAAAAACAACGCCATATAATGTAAAGCCATCACCTTGTCAATTGTGTAATGCGTTTTTGAACAGGTTTGATGTATGGGAAAAGATCACTGTACTCGTTCAGTAAGTTCTTGTGAGCTGCTATCTTGTGTGATGTTCGATGTCTAAGGCTTAATTTAATGTTATCAGACCCGGGATAAAAGTTTCTGGCTGCACTCCGGGTTGAATTACAGAACTGTGAGTTCACTTTTGAGAATGCAAATATAGTTGTCAGGAGAAAAGCAATCTTGCCTGAAATCAAGCATCGTTTGTAGGGTCTGTCCTGGGACTTTCTTGTCATCCATGAAACTGAGCCTTACTGGAGTGGAGGCATCTGAATTGAAATGGGAGATCAAGGTATGAAGGGGCGAGGGAAACATTGAGTGTGGAGAAACTCAGAGACAGTGTTTTAACTTGTGATTTTTCTGAGTATTTGGTGGGAGTGTGATAAGTTGCTTGGAAGCGGTGTTAGCCTGAGCTCAGCTCAGAAGTAATAGGGTAAATGGGAGGGATATGATGGCGTGACTCCCACCGCCTTAACTGTCAATCCCCACAAACACAGTCTCTCGAAATTTTCTAAGCACCTTCACCTGCAATTTTAACAGTTCAAGTGATCAAAACTCTGGTTTATATCCCTCGTCCTATTAAACTTGTATCCATTACCCCTGAGCATGAGAAACACCAGCGACACCCTGTCTAATTTAAATTAATTTAAAATTTCGTTCACTTGCTTTCTTTCCTGTAGCACTCCCTGAATATGGTAGTATATGTCACTCACTCGCATCTTATTGTTTGGGTGCCTTCTCAATTATATAATGCA
The DNA here is from genome assembly GCF_016835505.1 of Polypterus senegalus. NCBI lineage: Eukaryota > Metazoa > Chordata > Cladistia > Polypteriformes > Polypteridae > Polypterus > Polypterus senegalus. The sequence goes on from NW_024378075.1 coordinate 4,412, forward strand.
GTTTTCTTCATCGTTTTGAGCTCTTCCTGGTTTTCTCGTGTGCGTTGACAGTTAGTTCACGTGGATTACGTGGGAGGCGGGTGATGTCTGGGATACACCCCGACTTTCCAGCTCAACTCCATTACAGTTTATGCAGAAAAATAGCTTCCAGTTCTGACCATTTCGTAGAATTTCGAAATGAAACCGCCCCAAATTTTGTAAAGGAGCTGTAAGGAATGAGCCTGCCAATTTCAGCCTTCTAATACGGGAGTTGGAAATTAGTGATGAGTGGTGAGTGAGGGCTTTGCCTTTTTTTAGTATAGTATATATATATATATTGTCAGCACCTGGGCACAGACAGGCAGACATCTTGTTTTGCACAAACCACCACCGTTTATTTACAATATTTACAGTAATTGGTCACTAAGACCCCAGTTCATTGGGCACACAGACCCAATTATAGTCCTCAGACCTCAGTCACATGACAACAAACCCCAAATAGTCCGCCAATGCCTTGTCTTGGGCGCCTCCACACCCCTTTTGCCGTCCTCCTTCCACCCGACTCCAGCCCGAATGAATGGGCGGCCCTTATAGAATGCCCCGGATGAGCACCTGGTGTTCCGGCATTCCTTCTCTGACCACGCCCAGCGTGGCGGAAGTGCCGGCTGTCCTCTGGCTGCCTCCGGGCGCCATCTCTTCCCCCAGCACTTCCTGGTGTGGCGGAAGTGCTGGGTTCGGTCCCCAAGGCATTGGGCGCCCTGGCGGTGACCACGGGCCCTACAGGAAAGGCTCCATGCCCTTGACCCGTGGCCCCAAGCAACCCAGGCGACCCCACGTGATCCCGGCCGGGCTCTGGCCCTCTCCGGTCCCTCCTGGCGTCCCAGCGGGTCAGCCCTCACCCTGACAAAATATATATATATATATATATATATATATACACTAAAAGTTTCCATCCAGTTTTTCGACATTTTTTATCGACAAATGTGCAAAATTGCTATCTCCAGCCTGTTTCCATCCAACTGGCTTTTTATCGATAAAATGGTGTGCGTGATGGGGTCATCCCTCAAACGAACTGTTGCATAAGTTTTGTTGTATGCCAAAAAATCTGCCCTTGACCCCTTTTCCCTACATAATTTGTGTATGTCTAATTATCTACCTGTTGTTTTCCACGTTACACCTCCCCTAAACAAAGAAACAAAGAAATGGAAGATTATTCAGACAGTTTTTTTAAATTGCCAGCTTTTAAATTTCAGTTTCACAAAAAATTGGAATTGTACATAATATCCGAAGACGACAGCAGAATGAAGCAGCTGCTTGTCTGATAGCCCTAGAGCTCAAGAAGTACAAATCGTAAACCCACGGATATGGGAGAGACAACGAATAAGACCTTCTGGGAGGAGGTGGTGGAGACACTTCACGAAAATCTCTGGCTGCAACATTTTAGAATGACACAGCCGGCGTTTGAGATGTTTTGTGGATTCATCGTCCTGATTTGCACTCATCACAGGTTGCCACCGACCACCGGTTCCCAACCAAAAGCGGTTCCATGCCTTTACAAGCTGGCAACCTCTTGAGTATAAAGTAGTTGGAGAAACTTTGGGGTTAGTAAAACTACCGTCCATCGATGTGTATATGCTTTTGCACCACTATTAAAGAAAAAATAATGCGGTTATATCAGACTTCCGACTGTAGCGGAGGCCAATTAAATTCATACCGCAATCCCTTGGCATCTTTGCCAAGATTCTGGTCCGGGGA
>NW_024378076.1:0-10219 GCF_016835505.1 Polypterus senegalus
CGGCTAATAATTTAGAGCAGGGAAAGGTTAGAGCTGATTTTAGGGTGGGCTGTTAGAGAATGTGTGTCTAAATAAGCGGGAGGTAGAGTTTTCATCCGCTGTCTGGTCATACTCTGTTTCAGGGTTGCTAAGGTGCGGAGACAATACCCTGGCAGATTAGCGCATACAAACCGTCTGATGAAGGGATGGGTAAAACCTCCATATCCTGGACTCCAGGGCTATTGATGTAGGATTCTGCTGATGCAATAACGGACACAAAGTCACCTGAAGCTGTAATCCGGGAATAGGAGGCGGACTACGGTGGAGCAGGGGTTTGCTCGGGGGCTGAGTCACTTTCTGCTGAGATCCTCCCACTCACTATGGGAAAAACAATCAGTAGCCAGTCAAACAGTCCCCAAGAGTCCTAAAACCTAACGTTAGAAGGGATTATTTTGGGGATGCCAGGCTCCTAGTGCTGTCGGGATCGAGGCGGGTCACCTAAAGCTCATTGAAAGAAGACAGGATTAAAAGCTTTAGGAGGTGGAATAAGGACAGTGGAGGTGGATGGCCAGTGGAAGGAACTGGAGAATATAGATTAGAAAAATACTGTGCAGAAATACACAGGGTTGTTGTAATGGAGGTCCTTATCGGATGGATATTTATGACAGATGGGAATTGGTTATTAAAGACCATCGTTGGAGCGGCACAAAAGCGGAATGAGCTTTTAGTTGCTGAACTTAAAGTAGAAGGAAAAGAACAGCTGCATAGCTTTACAGAAAGTGTAGGCTGATCCGGGACCCCAGTCTGAAGGAAGGAGGAGAAGGGTGAAAAAAAAAACTTTTATACCCAGTGCTCTCTTCCAACCTCTACCTAACCCGTTCCGGCCACATTCAATCATTGCCCAAAGCGGCTCCTGTGGTTACCGATGCCCCAGTTACTGATGATTCCTTTGATGAACAATATCAATAGACCCTCCTCCTTACACATCCTGATGATGAGACTGACGGCCACTTGTTAGGGCTATGGGAGGCTTTCTAACTTACACAAAAAGCCCTCCATTTCACAACTACTAGGGAAACCCAAAACCCTCAGAGATAAGACCCGAACCACCCTTAAGTCCCCAAAACCTTTAGCATCCACATTTTCATGCCCTTTAATTGGGTTCCTAACCCCGACCACGATCCACACTGCCCCAGGAAAGCGATAACCCCTACTGTAATGATACACCCTAACTGAGGATATTCAAAAGCTGAAAGGCGTAGTGTCGATGCCTGATCGTAAGGTAATGCGGTGGGTTGAATTTGTGGAACAGGCGCAACAACTAGACAACATATAAAACCCAGTGCGGCCGAGTGGACCCAAGTGCTCCAGAAAGATGGGCACCATTTGAGCTACTGTCAAACATGGGCAGCATAATTTAAACAGTGGCAGTGGAATGAGGCATTGCCTCGTGGACAAAATAATGAGGCTCCTTTCCTTGCCAAATGGGAATCTGTGAAAACTGCAATAGCTGCAAAATATAAAAGGGCACCGACTGATACCTTTCAGCTGCCAAACAAAGAAAGATGAGACAGTAGATGAATGGGCACACCGCATTCAGGACTTGTTGACAAACCATTCTGGCTTAGACAGCCCAGGCGACCAACAAGGCAGGAGTTCTTCCTTTGTCAGGACTCAAGGATATCCAAAATAAAGTATGCACATCCTGTATTTGGATGGGAAAGTGCCACTTTGATGAAGTTTAAAGAACGCGACATGCTGAGCGACAGACTAAACAAAAGGTCAGACCTCAGACCAAGTTAATGGCACAAATGAATTATTATGCAGGTGGAGCTGCCTCAGGCAGAGGCGGGGCGTGAAAGCGTGGATTTTTCGAGAACAGGAGGAGAGCCGGGGAGAGGTCGGATTTTACTCCTAATCCAAATTCTTCGTCTGCTCAGCCGCCTCTCCCCTCAGATCAAGCACCTACACATCTTGCCTGTTACGATGGAACACTTCTGCAGCAATTGCCCACATCAGCTTCTTCCTCCACACCTTCCTTACCTGAACCTGAGGATATTCCTTTCACAGGGACCCCCAGCCGCTCTCTTCAGTTGCCTTTGCTCACTTGCCATGCGGACACAGATCCTTTATTACTTTGCTGGTGAATGGCACTGAAACTGCTTTCTAATCTGCCTCGAACGATACACTGACTGTTCTTAGTGCTTCTGGACAACCACATTTTTACTGGTGTCTAAACCTCTTGAGTTCAGCTCCATTTCCAGTGGTTCCACTTTGATGCACGGTTTTTCTTATATCAGCTCTGCCCTGTTAATCTGTTTAGGAAGGGATGATGACTATGCTCTCCTCTCTTTCTCTAAAGCGGGGTTTCACTGTTCTATTCCTAATTCCTGTGCCAAACCTCCCCACACTAAGCCTCTTTTGCAGCCTGGACCCTGAACATCTCTCTCACACCATTCTCCTTAAAACCCTACACTCTTATATTCTTTTCCCCCACTTGCAAGTCCCCAACACCTCCACTGCTGCCCAGTCTTCCCTTCTGAAGTGGACACACCTTGGTTGAATCTTTCTCTTTTCAGGTATGAGCCCAGAGACCCTTCATATCCCTTGCATTTTTTTTCTCATGCACACACAGCTGCTGCTGTCAGTGCACTTCACATATTCTCAAAGCGTTTTCTATTTCGGAGGTTGGGTTCCCCATGTTTTCTTTGAATTATAGCCCCGTTCACTGGGTTGGGGGGTTGGGTGGAACAATTTTTTCAATAGGGATGGACTGGCTACATGTTGCTTGGTATCTTTGATACCTCAGATCTTTTGATAACTAAAGTTTGTCTTCAAAATGATTTTAGTACATGTCATTGTGCCAACCCCTTTCTGATTTTTCATTTAAACCGCCTGTCGACTTGGCTTTCCTCATTATGCACTTTGGTCCCAGGGAAAATGATTATGGAAGGATAGCACAGTGACCACTGGTTTATTTACCCAAAAATCCTCCTTCCCCCCGCACGCTCCCATATCCTCTGTCTCCAGCAGCAGAGCTGGGATCTCCCGCTAATTTCCGATCTTGTGAAATGTGGAGCAGTCATTCAAATTAACACTCTCGTCAACTCCCCGTTTACCTGTTTAAAGGCTAGTTGCGGCGTTTTTGTTCAAGATCTTGACGTTAATTCTGCAGTTTTCCCAGGGCACCTATTGTTACTAATCCTTCCACTATTATTTCTATGATACCCTCGTCCCTTTATTTCTCTGTTATTGACTTTGCTAATGCTTATTTTTGTATTCCTTTGCACCCGACTCTCAAAATTTTGGTTTGCCTTTACTTTAAAACCGCCGTTGGACATGGACCGTTATGCCTCAGGGATATATTGGCCACTTGTGTATTTGGGTGAAATCTTGCTCAAAATTTAAAGGCTTTTGGCGGAAAAAGACAGTGATTGATTTCAGTATGTGGAATTTGTGTAGTACCCACGGAAGCAGGTTGTGCCCGGGGTACTCAGCAATTGTTATTATTTGAGAAAATGGGCCCCAAAATTTTTAAAAAAAAACTCAGTTAATTCAAACAACGTGAAATATTCAGGTCATGACATTTTTTTGTGAAGCGAGAGCCCTCTCTCTCTCTCTCTAGCGACCATTATAACACCATTCAAAATCTTCCTAGACCAAGACATGTTAAAGCAACAGGTTGTTGTCTGTATTAGGCATTATAGGAACTGCGCATGTTTAAACTTCAATGAAAGAGCACAGCTTTTGCAACCCTGTCTCCCTTTCGGTGGGGGCAGGAAAAGATCAAGGGGGGAAGGCTCTATGAAACCCAAAAAAAATGCCTACTTTTTTGGCATCGTTGGGACTTTACTATCTCCATTCCTTTTTTTTGGGGGGAAAAGGGGTTATAATGCTTTTTTTCCCTCCAGGGAAAAAAACACTTTTTTTTAAAAAAATTGGATCCCAGGGAAATTTCAGCCCCAGGAAGCAGACGAAGAGCCTTTGCCGTCTTGTTTTTAATTAGCCCAAAAAAGTGCCTCCGCGGTACACTCCATTTAGTCCCTAAAACCTCACATCTCCCTGCTAGGAAATACACAAAATATACTCTTACATTGTCAAAATTACCTGAAAGGGGCTCCACCTTAAATCCACTACATTGCTTAACTGAAATAAAGGGCCCCCACAACTTCATGATAAAATAACTAAGGTTATAAAACCTAGCCCAGACCTACGGGAAACAACAATTTCTTAATTTTAAAAAAGCGGGGGCAGCTGGTTGATGCTCCCCCCGACTTTCAGTTTCAGAGGAAAAATTAATATCTATACTGATTCTGTATCTTTGGAGTCTCCAGTCATGGGCATTATGGAAACTCAGGTTAAGACCAGTACTGGCCCCTTTCCCAAAAAAAAAACTAAAAAAAACCCCTCTTAGGGGCCAAAACAAACCATAAAGCAAAGGATCATTTTCAAGCCCCAAAAGGGCAGGACCCGCAGGGAAGCAATTAGCTAACATTTTCAAGCGGGCTGGATAAAAACACACCAATTTTTTTTCCAACAGAGAAAGCCAGGCATAAATAAATTATTTCTTTACAGAATCAGCCACGAACACAGAGAAGAAAATGGCCCAAAAAAGGGGGTCCCTTTTGGGGGTCGGAAAAAACAAACTAAAAAACCCTTTTCCCCCCAAAATCTTCTTTCCCAGGTATGGAAAAAAAAACCCCAAAGGGCCATCTGGAAAAAGACCCCATGTTCTGATTTTGAAAATATTAAGGTGGTTTCTCTACAAATGAAAAACAGTTCGATTATTGGGATTATTAAAAAATTTAATGGGAAAGGGCACCCAGGAAGTCCGCGTTACACCTAACAATGGGTCCCTTGAACACCTTCAAATGGACCTGAATTAAAATCAAAAGGGGTACGATACTGTTAATAACTGTTGTGTTTCCCGATGTTGGAACTTTCCCCTTAAACATCAGATCCAAAATGGCGCTTTGATAAAATCATTCCGAGGGGAATACCACAGAAATTACAAACTGATAAACAACAAATTCCCTTTTAAAAAATTAAAATTCCCCGATAAATGGCATCATTATTCTAACCCCAGGTGGAGGGATTGTGGGGCGATCAATGGTACCCCACAATCTAAATTGGCAAATCTGGGAAACAAATTTAACATGGCCCGGTTCCTCTGGGCCCATGGTGGGGAAGAACACATTGAGTTAGGGGTTCATTGGGAAAATTTGGCCGGATGGCCCTCCCGTGGCATGGTCATATAATTTCCAACTGCGGAAATGACCTTTCAGTTTTGGTCTCCAGGGTTCTCTGAATGAAGTCCCCTAGCGGTGAAACAGGCCTGGATTCTGGCTAGAGATACTCAGAAGAAACATTAGCATCACCCTCAATGAGTAGGACTTATTTCAAGTTCTGCTTAGACACACACATGCCTGTTAAGGACAGGGACTGCCTGCGCCCGTTCATCTACACATTGCAAAGATGGCACTCGGCGTTTGGGTCCTGTACCATCCCTTATGACTGCTCTAGTCACGCCAGCTGCTGGAATCACCACATCCGTTCAGGTGGATTTGTTCTGTGAACTGGCTGTGGGACTGATTAGGCTCAATCCAGTGGAATAGTCACAAACCAATATAACATATAGCTATTTTGACTCTGGATTGAGTAGCTACTTGACATATACAGGACTAGGTTTTGTGCAAATGCTGGAACTGATGGCTAGGGGTTTATCAGCCTAAGACCCAAATTATAGATGCGATATACGTTTTTCTACGGACCTTACCCTGTAGATGTACGAGATACCATTGTTACCCTTACGATCCATTTACTCTGGGAACCACTTACCCATGATTCAGGAACCTACCTTTTAGGGGCATATTATCTGGAATAGATATCTGGGAATTTCACGATGGGTTGAGGCCTGCTGCCAGCACCTCCAAACTTCCCCACACACACACCTCTCTCTCACCTAGATTCCAAGCCGCTTTCATAGGGTGGCAGATGGCTTTCACTCTTGCCACTTTTGAGATTCTGAAACTGGGGGTACCGGGATCAGAGCCGACCGGCGGCCGTGTATAATGGCCTGAACCATTAGATCAAGTAGTTACTGTACATATACTATAAACTAGGCCACATTTTATTTTTCTCCGCCTCCTCTTTCAACCTCGAATCCTGCAAGCTTTACGCCCGCACCATACATACTATCTCTTTCTCTATTTTGATACATTTGTTTTCCTTTGCACCACTTCTGCTGCAAACCGATATTTAGACTGGTAAATTATTTACTTACTGTTTTAGAAACCTCCACTTCCTGTTAGCGCATTGTGACAATATATCCATCCTCTTTTTGTTTCAAACTTTTCCAATTAAGTCTTTATATTTAGCTTCAGGTTATCAATTTTAGTTCACTCAGAATGCGTATTTGGTGGGTATACATATAAGTCTAAATTACTTGACATCAACTTCCCTGGCTAGGACTGCCTGCTTTAATACAATTTGTATACGTTTCGGCTTTTCCCTTCCTTTATAGGCCATGCGACAGCTATTCAACTCATTCATATGGATACCTTAGTTACCTACATGGGGTGACTTTGGTTATTCCAAGAACCCTCGTACAGGTCCTATTGAGATTCAGGCAAGGGACCAAGTTGGTACTGAATTTGAGTCTATTATTTTCCCTCAGGTTACTACCAAGCAAAATGTAGATTGGATTCAATTACCTCTATTACAATCAACAGGGTTAAATTTTGCTAAAGAGCTGTTGAGGGTATACATGAGCAACAGTAGAGCATCCTCACTTGGCCACCACTTGCTTGTAGTTAAGCTAGAATGCTCTCTCTGGCTAGAAAGGAAGCTGTTTGTACTATATTTGTGTGATGCATGCAACCACCTATATCCCTAATAAATACGAGCTCCACAATTATATCAAAGAATTACGTCACTTCAGCTAGTTGCAGCATAGACTAGATACATAATTCTAGCATTTCAATCACTTGGACAAATGCGTTTTATATATCCGCCTTTTTAGGTCCTAGGGCCAATGGCTTAAATCAGTTTCCTTCTCACAGTTGCTTTAATTATTTCTCTGCTTGTAAACACTGTAGGCAACCCATGATAGATGCTGCTTATCCGTCTTTACTGCCGCAGGTAGCAAGGCTTTATTTTGCAAGAAAAGTAACTGAATCAAGCACAGCCACCCACTCCTCCACCCCTCCTCCATCCCCCTCACCCTGCTCAACTCTCCTAGTCAAATGTACATTTGCTGAAAGGGAATGGAAGATAGGTCTTTATCTTTCCACGTTTCCATATACTAGGTTGCATGAAATACATTTCACAGAACCAAATGGCATGCTTTTGTTTTATGGAAACAGAAAAGTGTTTAGCTAAAGACCTCAAAGTCCCAAACATTCCACATGAGTCTACCTTATCCATTTTCCATGAAAAACACATCCCGAGCCACTTTAAAGGGAACCCAAAATCAGAAGATTTGCACAAAATTTAGGAGAACTCCAAAAGGTTTGTATATAAAATAAAATGTGTTGGCCTATTGCATTTTGCTAATGATATTAAGGTTCAAATTTTAGAATTTTAAAACTGGACTTACCCATAGCAAGGCCAGAAGGTTCAGAAGGCCCTAGCAGCTATATGTGCTCTCTTGGTTATACCTTTTCACAAACTCTTCTCCCTGTGACTCCCTAAAAGAAATAAGCTGCTTCCTGCTTACACACCTGCCTCTGAGTCTAAATTTCTGCATCCACAGTTCTCACAGCCTGAACCAAGAGGCCTGCTGCTGGCAGGGCCTCTAGCAAGTGGATGCTCTAGGGAAGTTCCTTTAGCAAATCTGAGATAAACATTTTCTTCAGCTCAGAGGCCATGGATTTTACTTGAATCTAATTATACCCATATGAGACTTAAGTAGAGAGGAGACAATTTTCTCACAGTCACAGAAAGATTCAATAAAAGTTTATTTAATAACCCGGTCTTCTAACAAGAAGGTCAGAAGCAGCTTTAGTTGAAATTTATGCTTGGGATTTCACGATACTCTATAACAGTCTTTGCTTTAAAGCCTGAGTACTCAACTGATACAGAAAACCAAAAAAGTACCAGAAAATTCAAAATCCCATTTCAAATTTGTCAGAATATAACCTTTTTAATACCTAATATACAAATGCAGTATGTATTTTTAAAGTAACATGATTACTTGCGATGAAAGACTAGATCCACTTAGCATCAACTTTTAAACCAAAGGTTTTATAAAATTACTGTTTACATACTCAGTGCAATTAGAAAATATAATATGGCAGTTTAATATATTTGGTATTCTATATTATATAGTATAAAGTCAAATTAATCAGAAAATAATATTGCACTGTTTGTGTTTATAAATCTTCTTATGAAAATAAAACAACCCATATTAAAAATATATGTGTAAAAATAGTTGTTTATCCTTGTGATGTTTGAAAAAATAAAAAGTAGATATAACTCAGCTGCACATAATTCTCTTGACAGAGATGCAATTTCAAGGTAAAAGCCAGCCTTTCAACCTCCAACAATAACTAAAAATAATTTTGCATCATGATCCGTAATAAAGACTCATTGCACATTCTGTTTGGAAGATAAAATGCTACATGATATTACTAATCAAACCAAAATGCCTATTATATTTAAATAACATCTTCTCTAAGTTGCTCCAGAAAGAAGAATTTAAATAAAACATCATAGGTTCCCAATTATACTGTATTAACATATTTAAATTCAACTATGACATTAAAATGTCATAGCAGTGATTTCAAAATGAATAATCTTCTGGAGAGTGCAAAATATATATGATTTTTCTACAGTAGCTCAAAACATCAGCTGACTAAAAATGAACTTACCTCTGATTCTTCATTGGAGAAACCCTCCTCCTTGATTAAAACAAAGAGATTTTTGTTAGTTCAATTGCACTTTACATATTTTTAGTTTTATTAATATATTTTGATGGTTTTCCTAAAAAATGGTGAGACAGAAACAGAGAATGATGGATGAGCAAAATGAACACACATGGACAAATACATTAGCATTGCATTCAATTCAGTTCAATTCAGTTTTTCTTTTTTTTTTTTTTTGTATAGCTTTCTTCTACTGAATGCAGGCACAAACTATGACAAGTTCTCAGGTAAGAAGCAAATACAAAATTAATAAATGACTAGTTATATAATGATGCATAAAGACACAATGCATAGTAGTGCATAGCGCATTAGCAGAAAGATCATTGACGTAGAAATAGTAAGCTCCATTAACAACAGGACACACAAAATGTCAGTGACTTTTGCAAATTGCATATGCAAACAGGAAAAGGTAAGCTGCCTGAGAACGCATGAAACAGGGATACCAATGGTAGATGTGACAATAGATGCTGCATTATTAGGCATTTCTTCTGTATTTCTTTTAATAACTACATACAAAGGTTACAAAGCTGGCTTTCATCACTTGTACTTGGTGCCTAAATTCAACGTTACCACTGTATTTCAGTATGTTTCATTCAAGGAATTCAGTTGACTCACACATCTTTTATATCTTAGTTAATGGGGGTGGCTATTGGTTTGTAGAGTGAGATATCTGAAGGACAGTTTTCCATTACATAGTTTATTGGCGCCTTGTATCCATTGTTTCCAAAACAGGCATTGTAATCAAAATTACATAAAAATTTTGGAATGAAGTTAAATGGGTATATTAATAAAAAGAAGACAAATGCAGTCATTAAAGTATTATGCACTATATTAATTGTAAGATAAAAGATGCCATTTCTTTTACACTCAGTTTCCTTGAATGAATATTTTCTGTCATGTCTAATAAATATTTTCCCTTTCTATACATACAGTTCTTCATTTGCTTGATGCTTATGAATTTCAATCAAATCAACACCATGCACAAATTATACTTATTATATATCAGTCTTCCTACCTTTTCATTCAATATAGTAATTTATACAATCAATCACTTTTTATCATACTATGTTCAGACAGGAGCATTATAAATACATAATACTGGTATTAATAAAATATATTGGTAGTAATACATAATGATAGTTAACCCCAAGTAAATACAGTATAAATGCCTAATAGGTCAAAGGGTGCCAGATATGTTTGCTCTGGCACAAAGGAGAGAACAGAGGATTGTGTTAAGGAGCAAGAAGAGATGATATAAGGATTGGCGAAGATTGTGGCCAAATGCGTTACAAAGAGAATGGGGTGAAAAAGGGAAC
>NW_024378077.1:0-53330 GCF_016835505.1 Polypterus senegalus
CTGATGATTAGTGGTTGGACTTCTGTCTTGTTTCTTCTGTAGTCTATTATGAGTTGTTTGGTCTTTTTAGTGTTTAGGAGGAGGTTGTTATCCTTGCACCAAGAAGACAGCTGCTCCACCTCATCTCTGTAGGCAGACTCGTCTCCCCCAGATATGAGCCCCACCACGGTAGTGTCATCTGCAAATTTCACAATGGTGTTGCTCTGGTGGGCGGAGGTGCAGTCGTGTGTGTAGAGAGAGTAGAGCAGTGGACTAAGCACACAGCCCTGAGGTGACCCAGTGCTGAGGCTTAGGGTTGGTGATGTGTGACGGCCCACACTCATTCTCTGTCTGCGGCCAGTGAGGAAGCTGTTGATCCATGTGCAGGTGCTGTGAGGGAGCCCCAGGTCTTTTAGTTTGACATCCAGTTTACAGGGAAGAATGGTGTTAAATGCAGAGCTGTAATCTACAAAAAGCATGCGTACATAGCTTCCTTGCCCCTCCAGGTGTGTTGTGGCGGCATGGAGTGCTATGGCTATGGCGTCCTCAGTGCATCGGTTCGCTCTGTAAGCAAACTGGTGGGGGTCAAGGCTGCTGTAATGTGATAACGGACCAGCTTCTCAAAACACTTCATCGCCACTGGGGTGAGTGCCACTGGTCGATAGTCATTAAGGCTGGAGATGTGAGGTTTCTTGGGCAAGGGTATTATGGTGGAGGTCTTGAGGCAGGGTGGGACAGTCGACTGTGCGAGGGATTGGTTGAAGATCCTGGTGAAGATCTCAGCCAGCTGGTCTGCGCAATCCCTCAGTACATGTCCTGGTACGCCATCAGGACCAACCGCCTTCCTCGGGTTTACGGCCCGCAGGGTGCGCCTCACTTCATGTTCCTCCAGAGTGATGATGGTACTGCAGTGGGTTGTGTGGTGTTGCCGTGCCTCTAAAGCATCCGGTGCAGTGACCTCAAACCGGGTGAAGAAGATGTTCAGCTCCTCCGCCAATGCTAGGTCACCTTCAGCAGCGCCTAGGTTGGTCTTGTAGTTCGTCAGCTTCTGGACACCCTGCCACACAAGCCGGCTGTTTTTGCTTTCCAGGTGGTTCTCAATTCTCCTGCTATAATCCACCTTGGCCTCCCTGATGCCTCTTTTCAGGTTGGCTCTCGCCATACTGTAGTGGTCCCTATTACCGAACCTGAAGGCGTTGTTCCTCTCCTTTAGCAGCTGTCGGACTTCCCGGGTCATCCAGGGCTTTTGGTTGGGGTAAGCCCAGATATGTTTGTCCACTGTGACAGTGTCTATGCAGTGTTTGATGTAACAGAGGACACTGTCCGTGAATATTTCCAGGTCTTGATGTTCGAAGATGATCCAGTTGGTTTTATCAAAGCAATCTGGCCATGTAGTAACAGTCTTTGTGATGGCCGACACGGTTTTCCTGATGGTGGCATATACAGGAATTAGGAGCAGGGACAAATGGTCAGACTGGCCCAGGTGTGGTAGAGTTCTGGCCCTGTAGCCCTTCTTGATGTTTGAGTAAACTTTGTCCAGAGTGTTATCACCCCTAGTGGCACACTTTACATGCTGGTGGAAATTAGAGATTACTGTTTTTAAATCTGCATGACTAAAATCCCCAGCTATGATGTGTACAGCGTCCGGGTATTTGCTCAGTTTGTTGCTAATGTTTGTATGCAGAAGTGTTATCGCCACGTTAGCATTAGCATCTGGTAGTATGTAAACGGCTGTTATTATGATGACGGTGAACTCTCTTGGAAGGTAGATGGGCCTGCATTTAACAGTCAGATATTCTATGTCCGGTGAACAGTGACGGTTTGTGATCACTGTGTTAGTACACTAACTGTTATTCACATACAAGCAGATTCCCCCTCCTTTTCTCTTACCTGAGTCCTCTGTTCGGTCCTGGCGCTGTGCGGTGTAGCCTGCTAGCTCAATAGCCGAGTCCGGAATGGATTGATGCAGCCAGGACTCGGTGATCAGACGGATGCATGAGTCTTTGATGTGGTTATTCGCTGTTATTTGTAACCTTAGCTCGTCCATCTTGTTCGCCAGGGATCTGGCATTCGAGAGGAATAGACTAGGGATCGGTGGTCTAAGTGGCTGGCTCCTTAGCCTGGTTAGCACGCCAGCCCGGCAGCCTCGCTTCCTCCTTCTCTCTCTACGCCGCCTGCACCTCCTCCCCACTGGGATAGTAATCCACAGAGCGCCCGGTCTCCTCGCTATTTCCTCCGGTATTTTGTGCAAGCGGATAAATTCGATAGTCACACTCACCCGGTAACTCACTCCGATCTTAAGGAGATCATTTCGGCTGTAGATGTTATTCGCTTGACTGACTGTACACAAAACAAAGCACAAGACGTACAAGCACAAAAACATCCAAACACAACACCGACTAGTGGAACACCGAGCTGCTGCAAATACGTGCGCCGCCATCTTTCCCCATGATGTCCCATCATTTACGGATTAAAGGCCAGAAGTCCACATGACCGTTATCATCAAGTCTTCCCCGTGAACCCAGAATACAATGAGGACTGACTGAGGTCATTTATGTTAGGTAGAATGCCTAGAGGGGGCTGGGTGGTCTCGTGGCCTCAGAAACCCTGCAGATTTTTTTCTTTCTCCAGCCATCTCGATTTTTGTTTTTTCTGTCGTTCCTGGCCATCGGACCTTACTTTTAATCCCTAATTTTAATTCTTATCTACTTTTGTCTTTTTCATTATGTAAAGCAGTTTGAGCTACATTCTTTGTATGAAAACGTGGTATATAAATAAATGTTGTTGTTGTTACTGTGCACAAGGTTCAGATTTACAAGAATTTAAAAAACTGGAAAGCCAGTCAAAATATCTGAAACGTCAAGGTGATTCTGAGTGCTTGTCTGAATCAGGGTTACATAAATGAGGGGGTTAATGCTAAAGTTCACCTAGCTGATGAACACCAAGGCATTGTTTGCGCTAAGATGGCTGAAGATGTTGTGATAAAAATATCAAAATGATGGAACAGGTCACCAGCAGACCATGAAGAACTGCCACGACCTCCCCCAGGGTTTTTGCAGCTTTTGTTTCTGATGGTTTCAGTATTTTAAAATTTGCATTCTCTACAGACTACATCTTTTCCGCCATACACTTAATTGTTCACAAATGTCTTTTCGCAGCTATAAAAATATTCCCATATATTAACACATCATTTCTGAATAGGGAACAATAAAAGAAAATAACAGAGCAAAGGGTGTGATGGCCTTGGCAAGTGGCATACATGCTTGCTGATATCCTTCTGCATCAATGCGAGTGACATATAAAAGCATCCCAGTAAATATGAAGGAATACGACTATATGACCAGAATACTGACCTTTATGAAGCTTAAAATGATCTGAGAGCTGCAGAAGAATTGGTTGCAACAGCAATGTAACAATCAATTGATATAAACACCAAATTCACAATAATGGCGACGATGAAAAAGTTAGTAAGTGCCCGAGAAATCAGCTGATGCAAATGAAAGGATTGTAACATTATTCAGCATGTGGAGCTGCAAGAAATGAGAGATAGAAATTACAACCAAAAGATTTCCACAGATAGTGAATGACATCAATACATCTGAGAAAATCTACACTGTAAAATTTTTCGTTGTAATTTTACAGTAAAATACTGGCAGCTGAGTTGCCAGCCACCTACTGTACATTTACAGTGAAGCTGCTGTAGTTAACATTTACAGTATTACACTGTTATTTAATAATACAGTATGATACTGTAATATCAGTTCAAGAGTGTTGCAACAAACAATGCAGCACAACATAATTATATAGCTTATTGCCTGACTTCCCGTGATCTTTCCAGGCGCTGAGCAGTTTTCGGCACTGGACAGGTTGTATGAACTCTTAAGATGTCCTCTTCTTTCACGTCCATTAAATCTTCTACTCCTAAGCCTACACGTTTCTCAACTGACTAATTGAGTGGCTCCTCTGGAAGGCTTTGTATCGCGCACAGTAAGGTTTGCTTAATCTCTTTTTGTAACTTAGACATCATTCTAGTAATGGAAAAAAATGACAAAGAACCATTACAGTCAGACAAGGAGTATTCAGGCAAAGGCAGGCAGATTACTTTGATTAATTATCCATCCATCCTCTTCCACTTATCCGAGGTCGGGTCGCGGGGGTAGCAGCTTAAGCAGAGAGGCCCAGACTTCCCTCTCCCCGGCCACTTCTTCCAGCTCTTCCAGGAGAATCCCAAGGCGTTCCCAGGCCAGCCGGGAGACATAGTCCCTCCTGCGTGTCCTGGGTCTTCCCCGGGGCCTCCTCCCGGTTGGACGTGCCCGGAACACCTCACCAGGGAGGCGTCCAGGAGGCATCCTGATCAGATGCCCGAGCCACCTCATCTGACTCCTCTCGATGCGGAGGAGCAGCGGCTCTACTCTGAGCCCCTCCCGGATGACTGAGCTTCTCACCCTATCTTTAAGGGAAAGCCCAGACACCCTGCGGAGGAAACTCATTTCAGCCGCTTGTATTTGCGATCTCGTTCTTTCGGTCACTACCCATAGCTCATGACCATAGGTGAGGGTAGGAGCGTAGATCAACTGGTAAATTGAGAGCTTTGCCTTACGGCTCAGCTCCTTTTTCACCACGACAGACCGATGCAGAGCTCGCATCACTGCGGATGCCGCACCGATCCGCCTGTCGATCTCACGCTCCATTCTTCCCTCAGTCGTGAACAAGACCCCGAGATACTTGAACTCCTCCACTTGGGGCAGGATCTCTCCCCCAACCCTGAGAGGGCACTCCACCCTTTTCCGGCTGAGGACCATGGTCTCAGATTTGGAGGTGCTGATTCTCATCCCAGCCGCTTCACACTCAGCTGCGAACTGATCCAGAGAGAGCTGAAGATCACGGCCTGATGAAGCAAACAGGACAACATCATCTGAAAAAAGCAGTGACACAATCCTGAGTCCACCAAACCGGACCCCTTCAACACCCTGGCTGCGCCTAGAAATTCTGTCCATAAAAGTTATGAACAGAATCGGTGACAAAGGGCAACCCTGGTGGAGTCCAGGTGGTGGAGTCCTACTCCCCATGGGCTCACCACCTATGAGAGGGGCCAAGGAGGTTGGGTGGTGGCCGAAGGCGGGGACCTTGGCGGTCTGATCCTCGGCTACAGAAACTGGCTCTTGGGACGTGGAATGTCACCTCTCTGAAGGGGAAGGAGCCTGAGCTAGTGCGCGAGGTTGAGAGGCTCCGGCTAGATATAGTCGGACTCACCTCGGCGGAGATTGACTCTGGAACCAATCTTCTTGAGAGGGGCTGGACTCTCTACCACTCTGGAGTTGCCCCCGGTGAGAGGCGCCGAGCAGGTGTGGGCATACTTATTGCCCCCCGACTCGGAGCCTGTGCATTGGGGTTTACCCCGGTGGATGAGAGGGTGGCCTCCCTCCGCCTTCGGGTGTGGGGAAGGGTCCTGACTGTTGTTTGTGCGTATGCGCCCGAACAGCAGTTTGGAGTATCCACCCTTTTTGGAGTCTCCGGAGGGGGTGCTAGAGGGCATACCTTCTGAGGATTCCCTCGTTTTGCTGGGAGACTTCAATGCCCACGTGGGCAATGACAGTGAGACCTGGAAGGGCGTGATTGGGAGGAATGCCCCCCCCGATCTGAACCCGAGCAGTGTTTTGTTATTGGAGTTCTGTGCTCGTCATAGATTGTCCATAACAAACACCATGTTCAAGCATAAGGGTGTTCATATGTGCACTTGGCACCAGGACACCCTAGGCCTCAGGTCGATGATCGACTTTGTGGTCGTGTCATCGGACTTGCGGCCACATGTCTTGGACACTCGGTGAAGAGAGGGGCGGAGCTGTCAACTGATCACCACCTGGTGGTGAGTTGGCTTCGATGGTGGGGGAAGATGCCGGTCAGACCTGGTAGGCCCAAACGTGTTGTGAGGGTCTGCTGGGAACGGCTGGCAGAGTCCCCTGTCAGAAGTAGCTTCAACTCCCACCTCCGGCAGAACTTCAACCACGTTCCTAAGGAGGTGGGGGATATTGAGTCCGAATGGGCCATGTTCCGTGCCTCTATTGTTGAGGCGGCTGACCGGAGCTGTGGCCGCAAGGTGGTCGGTGCCTGTCGTGGCGGCAATCCCCGAACCCGTTGGTGGACACCGGCAGTGAGGGATGCCGTCAAGCTGAAGAAGGAGTCCTATAGGACTTTTTTGTCCTGTGGGTCTCTGGAGGCAGCTGATAGGTACCGGCAGGCCAAGCGGAACGCGGCTTCGGTTGTTGCTGAGGCAAAACTCGGCATGGGAGGAGTTTGGAGAGGCCATGGAGAACGACTTTCAGACGGATTCGAGGAGATTCTGGTCCACCGTCCGGCATCTCAGGAGGGGGAAGCAGTGCAGTGTCAACACCGTATATGGTGGGGATGGTGCGCTGCTGACCTCGACTCGGGACGTCGTGTGTCGGTGGGAGGAGTACTTCGAAGACCTCCTCAATCCCACTAACATGCCTTCCAATGAGGAAGCAGAGCCTGGGGACTCTGAGGTGGGCTCTCCCATCTCTGGGACTGAAGTCACCGAGGTGGTCAAAAAACTCCTTGGTGGCAGGGCCCCGGGGTTGGATGAGATACGCCCAGAGTTCCTTAAGGCTCTGGATGTTGTAGGACTGTCTTGGTTGACATGTCTCTGCAACATCGCATGGACATCGGGACAGTGCCTCTGGATTGGCAGACCGGGGTGGTGGTCCCCCTCTTTAAAAAGGGGGACCGGAGGGTGTGTTCCAACTATAGAGGGATCACACTCCTCAGCCTCCCTGGAAAAGTCTATTCGGGGGTTCTGGAGAGGAGGTTCCGTCGGATAGTCGAACCTCGGATTCAGGAGGAACAGTGTGGTTTTCGTCATGGTCGCGGAACAGTGGACCAGCTCTTCACCCTTAGCAGAGTCCTGGAGGGTGCATGGGAGTTTGCCGACCGGTCTACATGTGTTTTGTGGACTTGGAAAAGGCATTCGACCGTGTCCCTCGGGGAATCCTGTGGGGGGTGCTCCGGGAGTATGGGGTACCGGACCCCCTGATAAGAGCTGTTCGGTCTCTGTACAACCGGTGTCAGAGCTTGGTCCGCATTGCCCGGCAGTAAGTCGAGCCCGTTTCCAGTGAGAGTTGGATTTTCAATACAATACATTTATAATCAGACTATTGGCATGTCGGCATGGGAGAAGACAGCATAGCAAAGACTGCAGTGATCACCCCGATAGCTTGTTCCAGTTCCAAGTAACGCCTAGTTTTCTGCATCTGATGGAAGAAGTACTTAGAGGGTTGATAATGAAGAACTGTTATGTCTAAATTAACAATATGATTGTCTTCTTCACATCACTAGAACAACACCTCTTGGACCTAAGCACAAAAGCGGAAATGTTCATATGCACAAAAAAATCCAGATGCATAGATCTGTGCGTACAGCAACTTCCTCGTTCTTCCGCTCCATAAATCCCGGTCAGCATGAAAAGTAATGCACGTGCATGCGCCTGCTGTCCCCATCCAACTCCTCCCAGAATTACGCCTCTTTGAATATGCAAATCAATATAAATAGCCCTTAAGCTCAGCCATCTGTGAAAAGACAATGGCTAAAGCACAGGGGAAAATAGAAGATTTAAAGCGAATACCGAGTGGAGGCAAAGAAAAACGTACTATTTATCGGTTTAAAAAGTGGTATAAACAACAAAAGGAAGTTAATCGAGTGACATAGAATGTCAGAGAAACTGGAAAGTTCAAGTTCACAAAGTCGCACAGTGCCCGAAATAAAAAAGTTTCAGATATCAAAGTCGCCGTGAAAAGTCGAATCGTAGCCCACCGTCTGAGTGTCATATGAAAGATTATTAGCGTACAGAGAAAAAAAAGACACACAGCGGAATAAAAAGCATGAAATGTCAACTTTAATCTCGAAATTTCCACTTTAACTCTTTTAGGGCTAATTTTTTTTTTTGATTCTTATCTCCCAGGGCTGAATATTTTTCCAAAAACTAACATTTTTTAAGAAAGAACACAAAGCAATTGTTTAACATATCAAATCAACAAAATATATTTACTTTTGACAAATGTTCCTGTCTTGCATGTTGTATGCATACTCTATGATTTCATCACATACATATCACATTCATTTTACACAGCAAAGTCCTGCCAAGTTTGATGTCGCTCAAAGCAGCCAATTTCAGTCATTGCCACATTGCACTCCTTACAATACGTGTTGCTTTGGTGCCTACTTTTCAATTGTCTGTTGCTGCACTTTCTCACATATATTGTTAGTGTGTACTGTAGAGAGACAAGTCACCCTTTTGCCATCGTGCCATTCCACTGCCACCAAGTTTTCTGCCCGCATGAAAACCGTATTGTCACCTCTTTTCATCTTCTGAAACGTTATGAACTTTATGCATGGCATTATAGCCTGGCTCACCCCATGGGATTTGCTTCTGTTTATTACAGAAGTGAATAAAACTTTGCAGCAGCACATTGTACCTATCACCATGTTGCATAACCTGTCCAAAGCACGTTTGGACCAATGCTCCCTGAAGTTATATCACCAGTTCTGTCCCATCTCTATTTGTAATACCGCAGCACGCTTCATCTTGTCTTTTGTTGTGGGTTTACACTTTGAAAAACGAGAATGCGATGCAAACGCAGCCCGCGATTCAAAAAATTTCTCTGCCTACCTGTTTATCTCGTCTGATGGTAGCTGAAAAGCAGCATCAGGAGAGAGCAGCCTGAAGTACAGCAGCTGGTGATCTGTTGTGTCCAACAGCAAGCCATGCCGTCTTGTGAATTCCAGCAGCCAGATCGGCTCTCAACGGATCAGCGTCTGTGTATTTATCCCATGCGAACCTTGGCGTAGATGCATCGGCTGCGTGAAGCGCTCAACTGGCAGCAGATCCGCTGGCGCAGCATCGGCTGGTGTTTGATCAGCTGATGCTAGCTTCTCACTCTCTTGCTCGATCTCCTGATCACTGTCAATAAAATCCGATTCTGAAAAATCAGAGTCCGACTCCGCGATAATGCACAAAACATTGTCTGCCGAGTGTTTTCTTTTCTGCACTTACTTCGCTCCCTTGTCACATGTCGATGCCATCTTGCCATTGTTTACATTTCGCAACTCACGCACACGCTAGGATTAGTTGCCAAGTCAACGAGTCTAGCATTCCTCCAAGCACAGAGGGAATGCCTGTGACGTGACAGTGAGATTTGTGGCCATTAACAGCTGATTATCGCCCTCAACCCCTCCTGTCGACAAAAGTCGACATCTGCCCTAAAAGAGTTAATCATGCAGTTCATTTTGTCATTAAAGTAGAACATCATAAACTTCGTCTTAAAACCGTTTAATTTAGTTGTTTCTTAAATCCCCTCGTAACTAAAGTAGCACGTTAAATGCTTTGTTTGTGCTCTATGTGTGTGAATCACTATGTGCTTCAGGGCTTTCTCTTCCTCCGACAGGACACAGAATCCATTACATTCGTAATATTACTGCTTTCTGAATAATTAAAATACTGAGATGTATGCGTGATATCATTTTCATGATGATAGGAGTTAAAGCAGGTTATTAAACATGAGAACACGGTGGCGCAGTGATTGTTCCTGTCTCATGCAAGATGCTTGCTTTGCCATGCGCGACCTTCAATGAAATAATTAACTGCAGCAGTACTGTCTCTTTCAAACATACTAACCTCCAATTCCTGTCCTTACTTTTCTTTCTCTAAATACCCAATTGCCACACAGTCAGCTATGTAATGGACGTTAAGCCATCTGTAAGCTTAGAACACCGATTCTTCAAAACTTTTAAGGAACATCGAAATATCTTCATAGTACATGTTTAGAAGAATACCGCACGAGGCAGGAACAATCCGTGAATGCAGCGCCAGCTCCTTGCTAGTGCTGCAACACTGTTTTCTTACATGTTCATTTATTAACAATATAGATTATTTAAATGAAGTTAAAGTTTTATCTGTATAATATAATAAACATATTTAGCTGCATTTCATCTTAAAAATGATATCGTCATCATATGTAAATACGTGCTTTATAAAGTGGCCCAGGTTGTGCAATATTATAACTGTATCACAAGTTTACAGTGAGGTAATTGTACTTTAAGGACACTTGATGGACTGATTGAGTGCATTTATTGCTCTTGGGATAAAACTGTTTCTGAACCGTGAGGTCCGTACAGGAACAGCTCTGAAGTGTTTGTCGTGTGAGTTCAATAGACAGCATGACTGAGGCAGCTTCTGCTTGATGCTGTATACCGATAATTCTCTTTCCAGTCAGCTGCTGTACTCCTGTGATTCCACACTCAGATAACAGCGGGATAAATACTCCGAGTGGTGCAGTAATATGCTAATATAATATGGAAAAAGATGATCCGCTATGGCAAACCCTAATGGGAGCAGCTGAAAGAAGAAGAAGAAGAAGGTGCAGTGAGAGTAACAACACTAAAGCAGCTATTGTATTTAGAATAGTTTGACTATTATGTGGACCATTATATTGTTACAGGTTAATTACAATCAGATGCATTCAACTAATAAACAATATGCGGTTAATTTCAGTGTATATGATAAAGCCACGTCAGGGATGTGGATCTAAAAAAGAAAGGGAAACCACACTGGAACAAAAGCACTGCTTTGAGTCTGGGTGCCGCCAGTCTGCAAAACCGAGCGCAGAACTTGTGTACGCCAGGGTATGAGCTACTGTGGAAATGTGTGTGGCTTTACACCAAAGTTAGGTTTTATACATCGCGATTTGAGCGTGGAAGCGGGCGTATGCAACATTTTTGTGTGTACGCACCATTTATACATGAGGCCCCTGGAGAACATTCTGTTTTCTGGATTTGGGATTGGGACTTTACCTTTTCGGCAACTCCTTTGCCTATTTTTGCTCTTTTGACCATTTTACTTGTTGTTTACTATTTTTTTATAATAAGTTCATTTTTTAATATTTATTTTTCATTCAAGTTAACACTAGAATCCCTGAAGCCTACAAAAAAACATATAATCCCAGGCCACCTTAAATTCCTTCACACTTCTCTGTCAGCGTTTTTTGTTTTGTAAATGTGTCGATCAGCACAAGCTGCCAGCAGCCTGCTAACCTTCATCGACGGAGCTGGAGTGAGTCGCAAAATTCTCCAAGCTCAAGTCTCAGATCAGTGGCTCTCAGTGTCAGATCAGGGCGAGCATGAACGCGACTGACAGAATAAAACTGAATAAAAATTAAAGAAAAAGCTAACCTTTACAAATCACATACATTTACACGGCTGTTACAGACTCAAATCAAATGTATGTTTGAATTGTATAATAGTAGCAATAACAGCAGTTCACTACTCAAAATGTTTATTTTGTGACATGGCAAGGCTCGAACCCACGACCTGTTTATTATGAGTCAGCATACAGTTCTTACCGCTGTACTATCAAAGCAGTCGTGACACTGAAGTACACTAACCCAATTTCTTTTTCTTTGGTTACAGTCTTGAATAAAAGCACACTTGTTCTGTTATATTTGTACCCTTTGTGGAAGTGCTTATTTGATATTTGGACTTCAGTCTTCACACATTAAACACTTCATGTCAAAATTTTGTCGTTAGTACTAAAACATGAAAAAAGTTTGTCTTTTTAGGTATGTGTTCAACATTTCTGTCCTGCTACACTTACATCGATCTTTGTAGACCAAGAACACACATGAAATGCATATGTTCCAAACAATGATATATTATTTACACTATGCAGCTCCCAGTACTACAGAAGTGTATTAGGGCCACAGAGAAGAAAAACAAATACATAGTGTAGTAAAAGGTACCTCACTAAGAGATAAACAAGGCCTGAGCTGGGAGAGCTTTTTGCTGTTTCTGCAGTGGTGGGAGGATGGGATAGTAGGCTGCTTGCTGCTTGTGTTTATCGACACATTCACAAGACAAAAGACGCTGATGGAGAGGTGCGAAGGGATTTAAGGTGGGCCAGGTTTACAAGTTTTTTCGTAGGCTTTGGTAATTCTATTGTTAACAAAGGACCCAATCCAAAATGGCCAGAACCTTACATACCACTGGAGTGGACAACATTTCTCATGGACTTTCTCAGAAACCTCTGCAATACAATACAATACAGTTTATTTTTGTATAGCCCAAAATCACACAGGAAGTGCCGCAATGGGCTTTAACAGGCCCTGCCTTTTGACAGCCCCCCAGCCTTGACTCTCTGAGAAGACAAGGAAAAACTCCCAATAAAAACCTTGTAGGGAAAAATGGAAGAAACCTCGGGAAAGGCAGTTCAAAGAGAGACCCCTTTCCAGGTAGGTTGGGCGTGCAGTGGGTGTCAAAAGTAGGGGGTCAATACAATACAAATACACAGAACAGAACAATTCCTTAAGACAGCATAATAATAAAAATTTTAGAAGTACGGTTTAACAGTAGATGATATGACATAATTAGGTTTGGATATTTTTAGAGTCCTGGAGACCTCATCCATCTAGCTGCCTCCCCATTTGGCCATGCCACGGCTGAAACGTTGCTCCGATGAAAGGACCCCTCTTTCCCATGATTCCTGTGATCCTCCATCAGGGATGACTTTACCATAGGCAGGCAAACAACTTGGCAGGTGGGCCGTGGCACCAATGGCCACATTTGGGTACCGAGAAAAGAAACAGAATAGGTGAGGGTTAGTATTCAAATATAATTATCATGTTACTTATGTTATAGTGCTAATGACTAACAACAGAGATGCAGTATGTACAGTTAATCAGCAGCTCTAGTCAGGATATGCTAAACTGAAGTAGTGAGTCTTCAGCCGGGATTTAAAGGCTGAGACTGAAGGGGCATCTCTTATGGAAGCAGGAAGACCATTCCACAGTTTAGGGGCCCTGTAACTAAAAGCTCGACCTCCCACTGTTATTTTATTAATCCTTGGAATCCTAAGCAGACCGGCATCTTGAGATCTTAATGTGCTCAGGTTTGTAAGTCATGATAAGTTCAGACAAGTAAGCGGACCTTGGCCATTTAATGCTTTATATGTTAAAAGGAGGATTTTGAAATCTGCCCTAAACTTAACTGGGAGCCAGTGTAAAGATTTAAGAACTGGGTTATGTGTTCATATTTTCTTGTTCTTGTAATAATTCTTGCAGCGCATTTTGGATTAACTGGAGGCTGTATAGAGAACAGTTTGAACAGCCAGTGAACACCGCATTGCAGTAGTCAATCCTACTAGAGATAAATGCATGAATTAATTTCTCACAATCCTGTTTATTTAGAAAGCGCCTTAATTTCCTAATATTTTTAAGATGGAAAAACATGTTTTGGACGACTTTGTAATATGCTTTAAATGACATGCTAGAGTCAAAGATAACTCCTAGATTGCGGGCTGATTCAGTAAAATTAATTGGGATTCCAACTGAGTTAAATGACGACAAAATATTGCTGTGATCAGCGTCATTCCCTCCAACAATTAACATCTCTGTTTTATCTGTATTTAAAGACAAGTAGTTCTCATTCATCCATTCCTTTAATTCACTAACACAACTAATTAAAGACAACATCGGAGAAACTTCATTTGATTTAAATGAAAGGTATAACTGGGTGTCATCTGCATACAGTGAAAATTAACATTATGTTTCCTAATGAGAGATCCCAGTGGAAGCATGTAAAGTGAAAACAGTAAAGGTCCCAGTACTGAGCCCTGCGGACACCATATTGAACTTCTGTGTATAATGATGGAGTACTGTCTGCACATTTCTGTACATACTGGAATCGATTTGATAAATAAGAACTGAACCAAGCGAGCACGGGCCTGTAAGCCCAACATCGTTTTCTAGCCTGTGCAGTAAAATAGAATGGTCAATGGTGTCAAATGCTGCACTTAAGTCCAACAACATAATTACAGTGGAATTTCCTTCATCAGAGGATATCAGAATGTCATTTACAACCCGTGTTAGTGCCGTTTCTGTACTATGACCAGTGCGAAAGCCAGACTGGAATTTCTCAAATAAATTGTAATGCGTAAGGTGTGACTGAAGCTGACTGGCGACTACTTTTCTAGTATTTTAGAGAGAAATGGTAAATTTGAAATAGGCCTATAGTTATTTAGTATGTGTGGGTCTAGGTCTGACTTTTTAAGTAAAGGTTTAATGACTGACACTTTTAGTGCATCAGGTATGTGCCATGCAGTAATGAACTATTGATAATGGTTAGAATAGGCTGCAAGAACATCCATTGCACTTTTACTAGTTTTGTTGGCACTGGATCTAGGGAACAAGTAGTGGGCTTCATTTTAGTAATTAAAGTTAAGACTTCCTGCTGAGTTACAGGATTAAAATTACTAAAGTGCTGAATGCAATGTGACAGGGTCTGCTAAGCTAGTATTTGGTTTGTACTGTGATGCTGAGATCTGGGATCTTATATTTTTAATTTTCTCATTGAAGAAGTTCATAAAGTCTGTACTGCTAATATCTGTTGGTATTTTGCACTGTTGATCTGAATTCCCATTTGTTAATTTAGCCACTGCTCTAAAAAGTACCCTAGGATTTTTATTATTGCTATCTATTAATGTAGAATAGTATTCTGAGCGAGCTTTAAAGAGGGCTTTTTATATTTATTACACTCTCTGTCCATGCAATTTGAAAGACATGTAGCTTTGTTGTTCTCCATCTGCGCTCCAGTTTGACACTCTAATTTAAGAGCTCGAGTATTTTCATTAAACCAGGGAGAGTTTCTATGTGCTTTGATCACTTTTGTTTTAGGGAGCCACTGTGTCCAGAGCATCTCTCAAGGTCACATTATAATGTGATGTTAGCTGATCTAAATTGTTTTCCACGTTTACATTTGATGTTAACTGATCTAAATGGTTTTCCACAATTACACTCGACTTACTCAAGGTATCTATAAATTTTGAAGCAGAATTACAATCTAGATGTCGCACTGTCTTTGTTTTAATCTGCGAGTGCTGGCATGGGCAGAACTAAATCAAACGTAATTAAGAAGTGATCGGAAATAACTACATTTAATGGAGTAATATTTAAATTTTGAATTTCAACTTTGTAAGTTATAATTAAATCTAATGTATGGTTATGATTATGAGTTGGACCTTTGACAATCTGACAAAATCCTACTGAATTTAACAAATAAGTAAAACATTTGCTAAAAGTGTCAGTTTCCACATCAATGTGTACATTAAAATCCCCATCAGAACTACGTGATCATAATTTATAGCCAAATCAGACAGAAGGTTGCTAAATTCAGTCATGAACAATGAATATGGCCCTGGTGGTCTGTAGACTAGCACTATAATTGTGTTGGAATCTGTTTTAATATTTAAAATGAATGCCTCAAAGGATGTAAAGTTGCCTAAATTTTTAGGAGGATTTGCATTTTGTTACAATGAATTATTCCAAGGCCTCCTCCTCGACCAGAATCTCTAGACTTATGAAGGAACGAGTATCCATCTGGTGACGCCTCAGCTAGGGGAACAGTGTCACATTTACTAAGCCAGGTTTCAGTGAGAAGACACAGATCAGATTTTGTACTTAATATTATATCATTTACCAAAACAGCTTTAGTGCCAAGAGAGCGAATGTTCAATAAACAGCATTTAAAACTGCATGGTTCTTTCTGAACTGCTGATATATTTTTTGTTTTAATTTGAATTAAATTTCTATTACAGATGCCCCTGGTGGAGTGTCTGGTTTTATCCCTTGGTCTAATTATACACCTTATTTTTTGGTTATCAATTAATTTATGGTTTGTATCAAGACTAAATTTACTGGATGCCCCACAACAGGGATTATGGGTAACAGCTTCAGGAAATGTAAGTAACAGTTAGTAATCTAATGACATTTTATAGCAGTGGTCAGAACGAAGTACACACTCTAGTGGAATTGGTGGTGGAAAGCTATCCATATGTCTAAGTTACCAGTAATCTTTCATGATACACTAAAAACAAAAGATAATATGGGACATATAATGAACGCCTGCCTCTGCAGTTACATATGGCAGGATGCACTGAGGATTACTCAGGGGTTTTTGGAGATGGCTGTAAAATGTTGGCAAACAAATAAATGTTTGATCTTTTCATCTTGATTTATTTGTGGTTAGTTACCTTAAATGTCGATACACATCCAGGTGAATTCATTTTTCCAAAGGCTGGTAATCAATGGTAAAAAGTCCACAAGCAGAGAAGCACCAAACATAAAATGGTTTAAGCACATGTGCCAGTGTTTAGACTCAAAAGGATATCGAGATTGCTGACAGTCAGACACTGACGACATCTAAAACACACACCATAAACAGGAACGGCTGGATTGGAAGAGAATTGAAGAAATCTGTGGTTACGTACGTAATACTCAGAAGGGACTTGCAGACTGGGAGGTAAATGTCAGCATGCTGTGCTTATAGATAACTTACCTAGGAAGTGCCTGCTTGTAAAATCGAACACCTTTAGAACAGAATGGAACTGCAATGGCTTTACTCTTTGCTTACACAGGAACTGCCTACTTAAAGTGAAGGGTAACTCCTCTGGGAACAGAACGTAACTGCCATGTAGTAAATGTGTACTTACACAGCATGAAGCGACCATGTTTTTATTCAACACCTAGAAAATCTACTAGGCGGAGTGGTGGCTCTGAGGCTAGGGATCTGCATTGGCAATCGGAAGGTTGTCGGTTCGAATCCCCTAAATGCCAAAAGGGACTCTGCTCTGTCGGGCCCTTAAAGTGCAATTGCTCTGTCCTGGGTATGACGTTAATTTTCATCCAGCCCTGCATGTGGGCCCTCCAACCTTCAGGGAAAAACTTGGGGGTTGGTGGCAGAACTGGCATTACAGCCATCATAAAAAACTCACTCTGTTCCACTCCATCTGAACTGGTGTGGTGCTGAGGTGTCACCCGTCGCATTCGGGTTCTAATCTGGGATCCTGAGTTGGTTTGTCGTGTGGTGGGTGCGGTGATGTGTCGTATCAGCGCCTGCTCCTAACCTCTCTGTCTCTCTCTAGACAAGAGTAACCTATAAAGGAGTATCGTTCATCTCGGTTGAATCTTGAAGGTATATTTTCACTCTCTTGTCCTCATATATTTTATTTTAACCTAATAATTAGATGAGAATCAAAATACTGTATAAAAAAAGTACATTAAAAATAAACACAAATATTGTTTTTAAAAAATATTTTTATTGTCACCTAAATACAGAACTTCAATCAAAATACATTTTATTAACAATAAATAAGTTATTCCATAAAATTAAACATTAACAATTACAGAATTTACATTCAATGTAAAACTTTTCAGGTTTTAATTCAAAAATGTTTATAAATACTCCATACTGGGTTACATTTTTCAGTATTTTATATTATACTGTACATTGTGATGGATGGCCGGGATGCCCAAAGAGCGTAAGAATGGAGGGAAGGCAGCTACTTTGGGACACTGCCTCTCCCAGGATGTTAGACGGCAGCTTCCCTAGACAGTAGCAGTACACCGGATTCTCGCAGGGCAAAATGGGACATGGAGTTCGAGTGTACCGCCCTGCTGGGTACTGGGGATGCTGTGAGACAAGGATGGGAGGCGAATTGCTAGAAGGTCAAGGAACAGAAGCCCAGAAGAATTTCCGGGCTGAAGAAAAACTTAAGTTCCCTATTGTGACACTTTTTCTCTAGTGTCGTTTCTCGTGACTGAAGACAGAGAGATATAATTAAAGTTAGTAAAAAATCTTTTATTAATACACACCAGGCAAAGGTAAGAATGACAGAGAAGCACAGTCCTAGGACACCTGCCCTTCATCTGCCCCGAGAAGTCGGTGTCCTAAATCTTTTATAGGGCAAAGCTTTGTCTTATGACTTTAGTTGCACAAGAATTTTGAGACATTACATCTTTACAACAATTTGCTTGGATCAACATTTTTAAAGTTCATCAGTTGGTCACTTGTGTTTTTTGTCCAAACTCCATCAGAGAAGGACCCTTCTTTGGACCATTTTTTCTTTTCGATGTCCGTGGCTGCACTCTGTAGAGAAATAATTTGATTATCAGGGTCCTGGTCATTTCTCTGTTGAAATAAAGAGATTGGTGTGTTGCAGTATGCAGCCTTTTTTGCAAAATAATCTGCCAGTTCATTTCCTCTGCTGACAAAATCCTGCTTTCCTGTGTGAGCCTGACATTTAACAATCGCTAGCTTTGATGATTTAGTTATGGCGTCTAAAAGGGATTCGATTAACTTTTGATGTTGGATGGGCTTGCCAGTACTGGTCTTGAATCCCCTCAATTTCCATAATGCCCCATGATCATGGCAGACTCCAAAAGCATATCTGGAATCTGTATAAATTGTTATGTTTTTTCCTTCAGACAGCTGGTATGCTCGAGTGAGCGCTATTAATTCAGCTGTTTGTGCACTTAAACTTGATGTAATTCGATTTGCTTCCAACAGGTGGTCCCCTTGGACCACTGCGTAACTAGTTGATGGTGCACCGTTCTCTAATCGCAAAGAGCATCCATCCACAAAAATAATTTCTCCGGTTTCTAAAGGTGTTTCTTGTAGATCTACTCATGGTTTCACTACTTCTGCAATTTTTTTCTGACAATCATGCGGTTCACCATCGCTATTATTTGGGAGTAGCGTAGCTGGATTTAAAGTGGAGCATCTTTCAATCGTAACATTTGACAAAGTACAGAGTACATTCTGATAGTGTATTGCCCTAGCAGTAGTGAGATGTGAGGTCTTAGCCTGTACTAAAATGGAATGTACAGCGTGAGGCACTTTTACTGTTAGGGGGCTCATGAGCACTATATCTGTACTGGCTAGCACAGCTTCTGTTGTGGCAGCCACAGCCCTAAGGCAAGGCGGAAGTGCTGCAGCCACTGGATCCAATTTTTTCGAAAAATATGCTTTTGGCCTTTGTTTATCCCCATGTAATTGTGTTAGAACTGCACT
Organism: Polypterus senegalus; assembly: GCF_016835505.1. Classification (NCBI taxonomy): domain Eukaryota; kingdom Metazoa; phylum Chordata; class Cladistia; order Polypteriformes; family Polypteridae; genus Polypterus; species Polypterus senegalus. Next base: position 18,889 of record NW_024378077.1, read on the forward strand.
CATATATCCCCCCTTTTCGTCCACGAACAAAGTGAAGGGGCGATTATAGTCCGGTAAGCCCAAAACCGGGGCCGAGGACAGTGCGTTTTTCAAGTCACAGAGAGCCTTCTCAGCCTGCTCGGTCCATTGCACCTGACCAGAAAGAGGAAGGCCAGGGGTGTTTGCTAAATTTTGTAACGACTGTGCTCTTTCAGTGAAATTCAAAATCCATTGCCGGCAGTAACCTAAAATGCCCAATACAGACATGACCTGCTGTTTTGTGACAGGTCTGGGAAGGTTTTGAATGGTGTTAATGCGATCGCTTGAGAGAGCTCTTGTTCCATTTGTGATGTCATGACCCAGATATTTTACAGTTGTTTGAATTAATTGCAATTTAGCCTTTGAAACTTTATGTCCATTGTCCCCCAGAAACAGCAGTAGTTTTTTAGTATCCTGTGCACAATCTTCTTCTGTAGCGCTGCATAACATAATATCATCTACATACTGTATTAATGTACTACCTCGGTCTGGCCAGAACCCTTCTAAATTTTGAGCAAGCGCTTGTCCATACACACAAGGGGCTTCAGTATATCCCTGAGGCATGACAGTCCATGTCCAACGGCGGCTTTGGAAAGTAAAAGCAAACCAGAATTGCGAGTCAGGGTGTACGGGGATAGAGAAAAAAGCATTGGCTAAATCAATTACTGAAAAATAACGAGCAGAGGGAGGGATTGCAGAAAGAATAGTGGAAGAATTAGGTACAATAGGAGCTCTAGGAAAGATTGCAGCATTCACTTGTCGTAAGTCTTGAACAAAACGCCATGAACCATCAGCCTTTTTTACAGGTAAAATGGGAGAATTTACTGGAGAATATTTAATTGGAATAATCGCACCGCGTTTCACAAGATCGGAATGATGCGGAGATGCCAGCCTCTGCTTCAGGAGACAGAGGATACTGGGCATGATGCGGGCGGAAGGAGGATTTTGGGTGGATCACCAGAGGCTTGCAATGGGCTATCCTTCCATAATCATTTTTACCCTGAGACCACAAAGAGTCAGGAAGCACTGAGAGCCAAGAAGGGGAAGTAGTTTGCAATGAAAAAGCAGAAAGGGAAGTGCGGCACAATGCACGGTGCACTAAAAAATCAGTTTGAAGCACAACTTTAGTTATTAAATGATCAAAAACACCTGGAGCAACATGTAACCAGTCTGTTCTATTAAGACATTGTTCTACCCATGGTCCAATTTCCGCCCAATGTACAGTGCTCGATTTAGCTAAAGAAATATGAGGTACTGACCCACCAAGATAAAAATATTCTGTGAATATGTAAGATGTACAAATGCAGCAGCTTTTGTGGGGGAAATGAAAATGCAGGGGATGTGAAGGGTTTCGGGGCAGGTGCCTGATGAAAGAAAAGATTCTAGCCAAGGGGTGTCTACTTCTACAGGGAAATATTGGGCAGTACAGTGTAGAGTGTCAGGGACCTGTAAGCAGGGAAAAAGACATGAGGGAAAAGAATGTAAGGCTTTAAGGAGGATGGTGTGTGGGGAAACATTTAAAGTTCAGGCTGCAAAAGAGGGTTTGGGGTGAAGGGCGAGTTGGCATAGTAATTTGGGGGTTGAGCAATAGAATCCCTGTTCAGTCATGGAGATGGATAAAGAAAGTTTTGTCATCAGGTCTCGTCCCAGAAGATTGACAGGGCAAAGTTGATTAATGAGGTAGCAATGTGAAATAGATGGTCCGTCCGATACATGCTGAACCTGCAGGGGTTTGGAGACTGGAAGGATATGTGGTTTTCCGGACGCGGTCAAAACAGTAATGGTATCGTTCGAGGCAGGGACCTTAGCCAGCGAGAGGGTGGACCGAGTGGCCCCAGTGTCAACAAGAAAAGCAGTCTCAGTGCCATTAACAAGCAGTGTCAATAGAGGATCAGTTTCTGAGCTATGAGTAAGTAGAGGTAACTGAAATGAGTGGCTAGGGGTCCCTGCGTAATCCTATGGCCAGGCTTGATTTTCAGGAAAACCAGGAGTAGCTTGCATCAGTGGGGGAGGTGGAGACAGATGGAGTTGCTGACGTTGGGGACATTTTCGGCGGAAATGTCCTGTCTCACCGCACTGGAAACATCGGTATAGAGGAGGCGGCGGCGGAGTTGGCTGCTGGGGGGGTCCCTCAGGGACGGCGGCAAAAGGGGCAAAACCTCGTCCTCTTCCTCGTGGATTAAACCCGCGCCCACGATTTGCATCAGTCATAGCGCCAGTATAGTAATTAATCTGTGCAGCCAGTAACTTGGCTTGCAAATCAGATTCCTTCTGTTTAGTCTGTCGCTCTGCATGCTTGGCATGCCGCTTAACTTCCTCAAATGCGGCCGATTCCCATCCGATGCACGAAATGCGCACTTTAGACTGAATATCAGGGCGGAGGCCAGAAACAAATGGAGGCACAGCAGTGCGAAGGCGATCTTCAGCTCGTTCAATCCTGGAGTGGGTGGCCACGAGGTCCTGAATTCTAAGGCCCCATTCATCAACGGTTTCATCTTTGCGCTGTTTAGCAGCTGATATCAGGGCCCAGTCTGTTCCCTTTTTAAACTTTTGTTTCAAATTCTCTTTAAGTCCTCCCCATTGAGTCTGGAAATCCACTTCCCCACCTGGTCCATCCCCTCGATGATGTGATTGATTCCATGTCCAGCGCTGACCATTTTGTTCCCCATAATTAACAGAGGCCCACATCGGACCTAACTTGCGTCTTAGCACTTGTGTCCATTCGGCAGCATTCGGTTTATACATACTGTCCAACTGCTCCAGCTGCTCAATAAATTTATCTCCTCCTTCCGTTTTGGGATTACAAAGTGTATTCACCACCTCAGTTAATTCAGTGATGTCCCAAATATGGGAAATGGAAATTGTCAAGGGGTTCTGGGGCGACACCGCGGCAGCAGGATTGTGTCGGGGGTTTGGGACTTGTATCAAGGGAAAAGAAAACTGGGGACCAGAGCAAGATGAAGAGGGGGCTATTGCAATAGGAACAGAGGACATATTCTGGGGCGGGGATAAGGAAGGTGTTGGGGCAGAGGGGGTCAAGGCAGGGGCTGAGGGAGAGGTTTGAAGAGTGGGAGGTTGGAAAGAAGGGGCAAGCGGGGATTGGCACGAGGGATTTTGGGTTTTAGGCCTCTTAGCCCCACCTCGGGTATGACTTGATACTGGGCTGTCATGAGAGATGGGGGGTTTAATATCTAACTCGGAATCTTCGTCATCTCCCTCCGAGTGACTATCAGGGGGAGATTGACTGACGTTGTTAGCTGGCTGCTGTTGATACGGGGGAGGCGCTTGACAAGGGGGACGAATCACAGGGTATAGAGGGTTACCTGGTCCCTGTTTTTCTTTTTATTAGATTTCGTCTGGGAAATATTTTGTTCTTTTTGTAAAGCTAATAATAATTCGTCCTTCTCCTTTCGAACCTTTCCCTCGTTAGCTCTCAAAACCTCATTTTGTCTAGTTATTGCCACTAGATTTCGGTCCTTTATAACTAATTCCCATCGATCAAACATATCCATTCGATACGGACCCCCATTACAACACCCTTGCGTATTCCTACTCAGAATCTTTCTAATTTCCTGTATTTCGTTTGCATCACCTGTTCCTTCTAGCGGCCACCAACCTCCGCTCTGCCTGTTCCACTTTTTACATGCCTTCTTAAAATCTAAACCTGTCTTTTTCTCGATTAACTTTCTTGGAGACCCATTTTTCTAGACGTCTGGTGATCCTCTGAAAACAGTCCTTCTATCATTAATGATTTTGATCCCTCCTTATTTTGTTTAACAGGTTTGCTGCCATGTGTCCCCATCACTAATTTCCTGCGTCCTTCTCTCTACGCAATAATTTCTTTTCTTATGCACTAAGGGAGCAATTATTTTATTTAGTACGTACTTTTAATTTCTTTCCCCTACTTTAACCATTTAAACTGTTAACATTTATATCTTATCTTCAGCCTTGCTCGTCGACTGAATCTTTTAGGCTCTCTTTAAGGTGTGCCACGCACCTAGTCCTAAAAACCTGATTCCCTTCTATAATTTTTCAGCAAGCACCACTTTCTTTTCTTTCCCTAACAGCCAGTGACTTCTGGTTAAAGTAATTTTATACCTACTCCTAACTCCCAGTTAGAGTAATTTTATACTTTCAGTCACTTCTAGTTTCAAGGGCAATACCAGCAAACCTGTTATGTCTTCCCTTATATCCCGGGAATCCCCCGATGGTACTTACCCCAGCCTGGGTGTTAATTAGCTCTGTCAGGAAATCCTTTTCAGTCAACGTGGTTGAACCAGGAGGAGACCGGGGACTCCTCACGCAGAAGCCATCTCAGGACAGGGCAGTCCTAACTTTTATCGGAGCTGCTTACACTGCTGCCGGAGATCTCAGTAGCGGCAGTCTGCTTCAAGAAGACAGATCGCTGAGGTCTTCCCGCTCAAGGAGTCAGCCGGCCGTCTCCTGCCCCACATCTGGGTGCCAGAAAACTGTGGACACTTTTTCTCTAGTGTCGTTTCTCGTGACTGAAGACAGAGAGATATAATTAAAGTTAGTAAAAAATCTTTTATTAATACACACCAGGCAAAGGTAAGAATGACAGAGAAGCACAGTCCTAGGACACCTGCCCTTCATCTGCCCCGAGAAGTCGGTGTCCTAAATCTTTTATAGGGCAAAGCTTTGTCTTATGACTTTAGTTGCACAAGAATTTTGAGACATTACATCTTTACAACAATTTGCTTGGATCAACATTTTTAAAGTTCATCAGTTGGTCACTTGTTTTTTGTCTGTAAAGAAAAAACAGGAAGTTGCACTATCGACATTTTGCTTAGCACACACTTCAGTTCTGATCATTAATTCCTATTTTCCAATCTCATACTTCGGTATCTGTATTTTTCTATTTCACACTATCCAACCCGGAAGTGCTGGCAAGTCACATGAGGAAGTACTTCCGGGTCGGACACAATATAAAGGATTGCTGTGAACCTAGCAAATGAGCCAGAGTTGGATGGATGGTGGATGAGACTTGCTGGGAGGTGTGGAGGAGAAAGAGTAGAGAGAGAAGAATATGGTGCTTGTGATTTATTTCTCTGTTTATTGTGGCTGTGGTGCAGGATGGGCACTGTTTAAGGAAGAAAAGAAATGACGTCTTTGTGCTTTTAACCTGTGCCCTGCATGTCTGTCTGTTGGGTTTAAGGGACAACAGTGCCACCTAGTGTCCACAACATAATTAAGATATATCAATAAATACTTCCATATGTTGGGCCTCATTCCATATTTTATAATACAGTATGGGAATGTTTCCCTCAACCCTAAAATGGATGCATGGATAACACAATAATTATTGTCAGGTTGATGTTAATAAGCATGTCAAAATGTCAAATTAAAGCTGTGAAAGAATCCCTTTGTGGTTTTTCTTTCCTAACCAGTGAGTCCATTCAATGAATGCATGGTGTTCCTTTAACCGATTTGCAGTACGATTACGCCTTAACCTCCACACTTGTGCTTTAATCGTCTGCCATGTTCGCTTCGTATGTTGAGGGTGACATCCTGTCTGTGGATCACCAAGGGTTTCCTTGCGATTGACAGAATAATGTCTGTACCCTGTGAGCTAATAGCCCTGATATAAGCGCACCACTTAGCACTAAGGACCGATGACGCTCTTCTAATATGTCTCCAGATGATTAGAATTAATGTGTTCTGAGAACATTGTTTTACCATTTTCAGAAGAAGACGTCGATGATTCCTGTTTATTTCCAGCAGACCAAAACCCCACCATTCCTCATCCAGGCTTTTCCATATCGACCAGAGTTGTACTAAAGAACAAAGGACAACCAGTTTAACATTCAAACAGTTACTTCTGACTATTAGACCAAATACATTGTGCTCCTGAACTGGGTGATCTCTAAAATGATATTAAATTACAAAATCAACATTACTATAGTTTAGAAATAAAAATTAGCTTTACAGCTTACCATACTGTTAATTTATTTAAAGAATGCAGTGCTAAATCAACTATTGCATTAACTATTTGAAAATCCGCACCGCAAATCTAAACTTCACAACATTTATTGGTAACTCCATTATACGTTATTTAGTTCTTTAAGTTTTATTCACTTTTAGTGACAGTGCAGATGGTTCTTCAGAAGCCTGAAGACTTTTGTGTAACCACTGACTAATAACAAGCCCAGTTAAAAGTGCGTTCTTTATTAAGAAAAACAATTTACAACCAGAATTTGATTGTTTCCTTTCTGGGCGCTGAGAGGAACAAAGCACTGGGCATAGTAAAGATTTTTACTCGGCCTACTGTTAATGGAAAGCCTTCCTTCATCTCCTTTAAATGCCCTTAGTACAGTCTAATGGTTAAGGTGTTCGACTATAAAAGGTGAGTTTCCAGTTCAGTTTCTGCCACAGACTGACAGAGCAACACTTGTTATGCCACCCATTTGCAGAGGTGCAGTTCTTTATGATCTGCGCTGGACTGGCACCCGCCGGGGTTTGTTCCTGCCTTGCGCCCTGTGCTGGCTGGGATTGGCTCCAGCAGACCCGTGTGTTAGGATATAGCGGGTTGGAGAATCACTGACTGACTGACTGACTCTCAGTTCTTGATGACAAAGCATTTGTTTTATACTGAACCTGCAGAACTTCTAAGCGCTGCTGTCAGACTGCAAAAACAGTAAAACGTTTGTGTTCTGAGTTGTGATCTCATTGAAGCTCTTTTAGGTGGCACCTGATTTTCAATGGAAAGTCTTCATAATCTATACTAATAAAAGGCAGCTTACAGCTTACTTACAAAAGTTAAGCAGGTTTCATTTTGAAATTCTACACGTAACGGTCATAACGGTCAACAACGTCCGCCATGTTGAACTTTCTTATTTATGGCCCCATCTTCACGAAATTTGGTAGGCGGCCTCCCTGCGCTAACCAAAACCGGTGTACGTACTTATTTCGATAGTATGACGCCACTGTCAGCCGCCATATTGAACTTTCCCACGTCACTAATTTTCCAACTTCCCGTGTAGGTAAAAGGCTGACCCCCATCTTCACGAAATTTGGTAGGTGGCTTCCCTGCGCTAACCAAAACCGATGTACGTACTTATTTCGGTGGTTTGACGCCACTCTCGCACGCCATATTGAACTTTCCAACGTCACTAATTCTCCAACTTCCCGTGTAGGTAGAAGGCTGAAATTTGGAAGGCTCATTCCTTACAGCTTACTTACAAAAGTTAAGCAGGTTTCATTTCGAAATTCAACGCGTAACGGTCATAACGGTCAACAACGTCCTCCATGTTGAACTTTCTTATTTATGGCCCCATCTTCATGAAATTTGGTAGGCAGCTTCTCTGCGCTAACCGAAACCAATATACGTAATTATTTTGGTGGTATGATGCCACTGTCGGCCGCCATATTGAACTTTCCAAAGTCACTAATTCTCCAAATTTCTGTGTAGGTAGAAGGCTGAAATTTGGTACTTATTTCGGTGGTATGACGCCACTGTTGGCCGCCATATTGAACTTTTCAACAGTCTTTGTTACTTATGGGCCCATCTTCAAGAAATTTGGTACGCGGGTTCCCAACGCTAACTGAATCCTACTTACGTACATATATACGTCCATAGCCTGCAGCTCGGTCACCATGTGAGGCGGCATTGGGTCCCCCATCCCAAGACCTCCAACGTTGTTAGCTGCCTGCCTATATAAGGCTGTCCGTCGCTCCGGTCTCTACATTCCCTTCCTTGCTTCGCCACGGGATTTACGTCTCCCTGCTGATAACTACAGCCTTTTTATTTAATCCACGGCTTCTCCGCTGTTTTATTGTTTGTTTATTATGATTATACTTATTGTTTAGGTATTTTAGACTTACTTTACATTGTTCAGGTACCCATTTCCTTTATCATTCCAACCGTACCCACATTAACATGTCTATCAAGGTAATCACCATCGATGAAAGAACTGTCACTTACCGAGTGGTTTCCATGCCTGGAGATGGCACCTGCCTTTTCAATTCTCTGTGTTACATATTGCACGGCCATTTCAGGCTCACTCTTGATATCCGGAGGAACATTGTGTCTTATGTATTGAATGACTGGGACAGGCTCAAGGTGTGGACTGATGACGGTACAGGAGATAATTAGACTACACAGGAGCACTAGAAGAGTGAAATGCTTAAGCCCTTCACCTATGGTTCTGCATGTGAGTTGATGGCTGCCGCTGAATTGTTTGGTTGTCACTTTCAAGTGTACCGAAATGGCCAAATATTTTACACCTTTCGACAACCGCCAATGCCTCTTAAACATCTTAGATTGACAGGTGACGATTTCAGTAGTGGACACTTTGATGTTTATGAATGTTTAAACTCTCAAAAGCTGGATGTGAAGTTATCGATGAAACTGGTTGTATACTTGACACGCTTGACAGATGCCAAATGTCACTTCAACACAAGTCCTACAAATACTGTCATAATTGAAACAAACCATGAAACTCAAACCGATTATGACAGCAGGAATCCAAGCTGTGAGATTTGAAACAAGATTACTGTTCACATGGCCAACTGTACGTTACATGCTCAAGAGTAAGCTCAGCGCACAGCTTTGTCATATTACAACCGGAGGGCCGAACTCACAATGTGGTATACAAAGAGATCCTTCACAAATAATTATTGGTATATTTTCCCTCAGTTTAAAAAGGTTTAATTTTCTTTTTAATAAAACTTTAAGGCAGTACTTCGCCACTGTGAAGTGCAGGTATTTTGCTATATATATATATATATATATGTGTGTGTATGTATATACAGTATGTATGTGTATACTGTATATATATAGAGAGAGATATAGATATAGATATATATAGATATTAGATATATATATAGATATATATAGATAGACTGTATATGTAATGTGTGTGTGTATGTGTATATATATAGATATATATATATATATATATAATATATATATGTGACAGCAACACTCATAACAGTGACAAAACAATTACATTGACGATCATGTTACGTTATTTTCAAGATATTTCCTTTTCTTTTTCATTACTTCTTTAACACACTACTTCTCCGCTGCGAAGCGCAGGTATTTTGCTAGTATTATATATTCTAAATAAAATGAATTGCTGAAAACATACACGTACAGTATATAGCAAAAAAAAATTGTATAATACCTTTCTTTTATGAGAGAATTTAGATTCATCAATCACGACAAATCTTTGATGGTGCCAATTTTAAGGCTTCATTGCTTTAACAGACCTTAAAATATGATTCATGTGACCAAATGAATTAAAAATATTATTATACAAATAATAGAAATAGAAATACTAAGAAATGATATACGTTCTTAAAAACAAATGGTAACAAACAAACCCAACATTCTACCCCATATTCTGTGCTGTGTAGTATGATGGTATATTGTTGGATTGACAAATTAAAATGAATTAATCTTAACTGAAGAAGTGAGAAAGATTTGACCTTCTCTGTTGTTACTCAGCAGACGTCTGTGCATTTAAAGATACAATTATTTACTGTTAGTGTTACAAACACGCCAGCCACTTTGACTAAATTCTACGTTTAACATCTTAACTGTGGTTAAAAATATGTAAATAGACAACACTGATACTGTGCTTAAGAAGAAATGTTTAATTACAAATTTCAGTCAATATGTTTCCTTTTAAAAAAGTAAAACTGATTTGAAAATCCAAAATGATCAAAAACAATTTTAGCAAAGGAATCTATATTTTATACAGCACATAATCACAGTTACTACATTCACAAATGCATAAAATTAAAATACGAAACAACAGTACAAATTAATGAATTAAAACATACAACTATTTATTTTATCTCTGGGAATAATGATAATATGTGTGTTGTCTTTAAATATTTTACACTCTGTCATATTTGATCTTTTTATGTTTTGTTCTCTCCTTGATTGTTGCAACAACACTACAAAGACAAATTCCTCATCCACATCAGTGCACCAGGCCAATGAAGAGAATTCTGGGAAGGGAGACACTTCAGCAACTTCACCAGTGGAACGGATGGTGTAAACCACAGCTCGTCAGCCTGTGGTTAGGGGAGAAGAAGAGACGTCAAGGGAATAAATAAATTAAAACTCAGTACAGACTGGAGAAACCTGAGACGAGAACTGACACCAGAGAGCAAAATCAAGGAATTTAACACAAAATGACTTCAGCTGTGTGTGTTTATATAATGGCATTTCACCTGAACAGACATCACAATCAGGAAATATGATGAGCTGAATCAAATTTAGGATCTGAGTGGACAGTCACAGCATTGTCTGGATTAGTGACACGACTTGACACAAAGAACTTTCACGTGTTTGAAATCAACATGCTGAGGTTTATCTAAACACACAGACATCAAGCATCAGGTCTTTATTAATGATCACTTAAAGACACTTGTGTTCAAATTCTTACTAAAGCATTTATTACAAAGAAATAAAATATCAAAACACAGGACTGAGCGCACACCTCTGTATTGTGTCGTTAGATTTTTAAATGTCTTACAAGATAACTGAACACTTTGTGTATGAAGCAGCAGGAGCCATTGTGTTCTACAACAACCAGCAGCCATTTGACAAATGAAACAGTAAGAAAGCCTGAACAATTTGTGATGTGCGTATCAAAAGGAATAAATGTGTACCAATGTAGTACTTATCTGAGAACAAATAATAAGGATAAAAGGCGGAGAGGAACTACAGAGCTGAAAAGTGAGGAAGTTCAACGACAGCTGGAGAAACCCGAGAGCAGATCTTGACATCAGAGAGAAAAGGAAAGTTGATGTGCATCCCACTGAAGAGTACTCACAGTCATCACCAACACCATCACGCGGTCGAGTTCATGAACTGCATCATAATAGTCCTCAGGATTTCTATACTCCCTGACCGCCCGTGCTACAGGTAGTTTGAAATCCCTGCATCTCTTTCCATTGTGCATTAGAGATCTCTTTGTGCCAAGCAACACTCAGTTTACACACAAAGCACAGCCATCTGTATGTCCTTGATGGTGTTGTGCAACCATCTGACACAACCTTCTCCTGTATTTCACAAACAATTCTTCTGAATTAATTGGTGTATCAAAGCCACAAATGAAGGCAAACAGTTTCACTGGTAATCCCTGGCCACCTTAATTTCCCTCTCACCTCCTCACCAGCGTCTTTTCTTTTGTAAATGTGTCGATCAGCACAAGCAGCCTGCTATCCCATCACCCCACCTGGTTTTCTGGGTCTGAGGTGTCTCTTATTGTAGAAGGTAAATTATATATCGTTATTTGGAATACATGCATTTCATGTGTGTTCTGTGTCTACAACAATCTGTGTAAATGTAGGATGATAGGAAATGTAAGGCAAGAAACGTTGAACACATAACTAAAACAGAAACTTTTTTCACATTATAGTACTAATGACAAAATTTTCACGTGAAGTGTAACAACAACAACAACAACATTTATTTCTATAGCACATTTTCATACAAGCAGTAGCTCAAAGTGCTTTACATAATAAAGAATAGAAAAATAAAAGACACAATACTAAAACAAAATAAATCAACATTAATTAACATCGAATAAGAGTAAGGTTCAATGGCCAGGGGGGACAGAAAAACAAAAACTCCAGACGGCGGAGAAAAATAAAATCTGTAGGGTTTCCAGACCATGAGACCACCCAGTCCCCTCTGGGCATTCTACCTAACATAAATGAAACAGTCATCTGTGGATTTAGCGTTCTTATGGAAGGACTTGATGATGATGGTCACATAGACTTCTGCCTTTTAATCCATCCATCATTGTTGGAGCATCATGAAGCTTTGAGTAGGTGGAGGTGGCACAGGCCACCACCACAAAGAAACCGGAAAAAGAAACAGAAAAGAGAGTAGGGGTCAGTACGGATTTTAGAGCCACCATGAATAGTTATTTTGAGGAGATTGAACATACAGAGTATCAGGATTAAGTTAAATTAAGTTAAAATGAAGTTATAAAAAGGCCATGTTAAAGTAATGTGTTTTCAGCAGTGTTTTAAACTGCTCTACTGTATCAGCCTGGTGAATTCCTATTGGCAGGCTATTCCAGATTTGAGGTGCATAGCAGCAGAAGGCCGCCTGCCCGCCTCACCACTTCTTTTAAGTTTAGCTTTTGGAATTCTAAGGAGACACTCATTTGAGGATCTGAGGTTACGATTTGGAATATAAGGTGTCAGACATTCCGATATATAAGATGGGGCGAGATTATTTAAGGCTTTATAAACCATAAGCAAAATTTTAAAGTCAATCCTGAATGACACAGGTAACCAGTGTAGTGACATCAAAACTGGAGAAATGTGTTTGGATTTTCTTTTCCTAGTTCAGATTCTAGCAGCTCCATTCTGTACTCGTTGCAAGTCATTTATATCTTTTTTGTGTAGTCCTGAGAGGAGTGCGTTACAGTAATCTAGTCGACTGAAAACAAACGCGTGAACTAATTTCTCAACATCTTTCAGTGATATAAGCGGTCTAACTTTACTTATGTTTCTTAAGTGAAAAAATGCTGTCCTAGTGGTCTGATGAATATGCGATTTAAAATTCAGATTACAGTCAACAATCACCCCTAAGCTTTTTACCTCCGTCTTGACTTTTAATCCTAATGTATCAAGTTTATTTCTAATAGCCTCATTGTATCCATTATTGCTGATCACTAAAATTTCAGTTTTCTCTTTATTTAACTTGAGAAAGTTACTATTCATCCATTCTGAGATACAAGTCAGACATTGTGTTAGTGTATCAAGAGAGTCGGAGTCATCAGATGCTATTGATAAGTACAGCTGTGTGTCATCAGCATAGCTGTGGTAGCTCACGTTGTAACCTGAGATAATCTGACCTAACGGAAGCATGTAGATTGAGAAGAGCAGCTGACCCAGGATAGAGCCTTGTGGACCACCATATTGGATATCATGTGTCTTCGAGTTGTAATTACCACAACTAACAAAGAATTTTCTCTCTGTCAGGTAGGATTCAAATCAATTTAAGACCCTGCCAGAGAGGCCCACCCATTGACTAAGGCGATTTCTAAGAATGTTGTGATCAATGGTGTCAAATGCAGCACTCAGATCTAATAGGATGAGAACAGATAAATGGCCTCTGTCTGCATTTACCCGCAAGTCATTTACTACTTTAACGAGTGCAGTTTCTGTGCTGTGATTTGTTCTAAAACCCGACTGAAATTTATCAAGAATAGCAGGTTTATTGAGGTGGTCATTTAACTGCATAATGACTGCCTTCTCCAGAACTTTACTTAAGAAAGGCAGGTTAGAGATGGGTCTAAAATTTTCAAGAGCTGAGGGGTCGAGATTATGTTTCTTAAGAAGGGGTTTAACTACAGCAGTCTTAAGACAGTCTGGGAAGACCCCCGTATCTAATGACGAATTAAGTATGTCCAGAACATTATCAATTAGCACGCCTGATACTTCTTTGAAAAACCTTGTTGGTATCGGGTCAAGGACGCAGGTGGAGGGTTTTAATTGAGAGATTATTTTCTTTAAATCAGGTAAATCTATCCTAGTGAAAGAGTTTAATTTGTTTATAACAAGATGCTGGGGTTTAGGAGGATCCTTAGTGTTGGAGGGATATACTATGTTATTTCTAATATCATTAATTTTTTGATTGAAAAATACAGCGATAGCCTAACAGGTTATACTGGAAGTACTTAGGAGGCATTCCTTCGAGTTACCTGGGTTTAGTAGGTGATCAATTGTAGAAAAAGACTGTTTAAAGACTAAAGTCCAAATATTAAATAAAGACTTTCACAAAAGGTACACGTTTAACAAAACAAGTGCGCATTTATTCAAGAATATAAATGAAGAAAAAGAAATTGTGTTAGGTTACAACGCTGTGTCCTAATCAAGAGGTTGTGGGTTCGATTCCGGGTCCTTACAGTATTCACATTTTTGAGTAGTGTGCTGCTATTATTATTACTATTATAGAGTAAAAACAAATAAGATTTGAGTCTGTAACGGCCAGTGTAAATTTATGGTACTTGTAAAGGTTAACTTTTTTTAATTTTGTTTTTATTTATTTTTATTTTTTTATTAAGTCAGATAAGTGTTAAGCAGCTGCAGCTCATCCCAAAGACTACAGACTCTTCCAAGGACCTGTTCCATAAGTAATCATCGTTGACAAGGTCCCTCGCTCTTGAAGCCTCCAAGAATGATCCATAGACCACCCATTTAATTGTTCTAAGGTCGTCAATATGTAGTAATATGTAGTGTGGCAGAAGCGCTTGGTTGGCGTCGACCCGACACAGACTGACACCAGAGGCACGTGAAATGAAAATAAAAGATTTATTTGTTCTGCAGCCGTGAGGCACGTCTTCCCGGTGTCCCACAGGCCCTACGTAGTCCCAAAACACACAGCCAAAGACAAACACTCACATAAATAACTCTCTTCTTCCTCCAGTCCTCTCAGGCAGCTTTGTCCTCTTCCTCCTGACTCAGGCTCCTCTTATAGGACCTCAGAAGTGCTCCAGGTGCTCCTTGACCTATTTCATGTTGCATCACAGCCCACAGAGGCTAATGACGACGTGCAGATCCCCATGTCGGTGGCCACAGAGCCCAACAGGATGAACTCCGGTGTTCCAGGATTGTGGCCCTGATGCAACCCAGGGTGACTTCCACCAAGCGTTCCAGGGGACATAGTGTGCAGCCCATGGCTGTTACCTCGGATTCAGTGCCAAAGGGGCATCCAGGCCGGGCCGTCTGTCACAGCAGTAAAAGCAGTCTTAGACAATATTGGTATCTTTTTTATCTGTATTCTCACTGTCCATCTCCATGTCATATCTTCACACTGGTAATGCTCAGGCAATTCTCAATAAAAATAATCCCTCACTCCAAGTATGTCCTTATTCAGCTTAAACCGAGCTCTCAGAGTGGTATCTCTACTCCTACCCCTATCCAGTGTGCATACTTCAGTTCCATCCATCCATCCATCCATTTTCCAACCCACTGAATCTGAACACAGGGTCACGGTGGTCTGCTGGAGCCAATCCCAGCCAACACAGGGCACAAGGCAGGAACCAATCCTGGGCAGGCTGCCAACCCACCACAGGACACACACACAAACACACCCACACACCAAGCACACACTAGGGCCAATTTAGAATCGCCAATCCACCTAACCTGCATGTCTTTGGATTGTGGGAGGAAACCGGAGCGCCCGGAGGAAACCCACGCAGACACAGGGAGAACATGCAAACTCCACGCAGGGAGGACCCGGGAAGCAAACCCAGGTCTCCTAACTGCGAGGCAGCAGCACCACCGTGCCACCCCATACTTCAGTTTCCTCTCTAAATTCAACCGCATAATTATATGCAAATCTCAGGGACATCAAATCAAAACAGCCGCCACACTGCCTCGGGGGCGCAGATATACTGAGATTTCACAAATTACCTGATTTCAGTGACAATGCTGACACACTCATGTCCCTTAAATTCGTATTTGAAATGTACTTCACACTCTTTACTGCAACACAGAACACTACGTTGATATGGCAGTTGAACTTGAGACTCAGATCCAGGTTGTAATTTACTAACCGTTCATTCGTCACCGTCCTTCCACTTATCTTAACTCTTCATCACCACCTAATTTTCAGTTATCCATCATCATTGGCCGATGTCTCCTCCTATTATTCTTTTGGGAAATTTTTTCAGCATTGTCCCTCTACCATACATGGATCTGACAGATTAAATTGACCACATGGACTGTGGACCATATTTTAAACTATGATCTCATGGAGGTGGGGGTCTTGTTCAGGGTCTTGTGCAGCCTGTTGATAACATCTGTGTCTTGTGGTTATCTTTACTCCTGAGAAACAGAAGGCTGTGTGCGTGAGGCAGAGCTCTCTTCTGAAACTCAATAACGTGGACTCCTGTCACAACCACTCGTAACATCTGCTTCCGCATGATATCATCCATAAACTCTTAGCTTTAGTAGAAACACTCCTACAATGATATTGGATCTTGTCTCTGGTCTCTGACCTGGACGTAAATTCTTTGTAATCTCCTGCCACCGCAGATTACACATCATTGGGCATCATGGACTATGTAGTGTTTATACACAGCCCTGCTGGATACGTTGGGGGCCACCAGGCGTCGCTGTAAGGGGGCTCGTAGGCTCTTATGTGCCCTATGACCCGGGAGTACGTCACGGTCATGTGACAGGAAGAAACGATGTGCTCCCGGGTTGAAGAAAGGGACTATTTACCCTGACCCGGAAGGAATAAGGACTTGTGGACTGTTGGGCAGGAACACCTCCGGGACAGGGAATATAAAAGGACTGTGGGAGCTCCCAGACAATGAGCTGAGTTGGGAGGCAGGGTGGCTAGGCGTCTGGGAGTGTAGGATTGGTTTATTGTATTTGAGATTTATTATTGGAGAATTGTGGAGAGGAGCGTGCTTTGTGCACATAATTATTATAATAAATATATTATTTGGACTTTTATCTGGTATCTGACGTGTGGTCCGAGGGTACAAGGGTGCGAGAAAGCACTTCATTCTCTCACACCTGATAGCTTTAGTATACCTTGGACCGTCTAGGAATGTTGAAGGAAGTATATAAACCCTCCCTAGTGCTAATGTGTGTAAATGTAGGTGGTCCATCCACCTTTTGTAGATTTTGATCCTCAATCATACTTGGGTTTGGCAATATACAGTTCATTCGATTTCCTTGTGTCCTCACATAAGGATCAACACAATGTCGTTGGACAGCCTCCTCGCACCCAAAAACTGGTTGAAGGTATCGTCCCTTACTCCCAGCCATTAACAGTAATACTGTGTTTGTGTTACCTTGACCCTCAGATTTGTCACAGTTGTTCTTCTTGGTACTCCACATAGAGCTCATGGAGGTTCTAACCTAATATTTTGTGTGCAGCTCTCATACTTGTATGGAAATAGCAGTGAATATAACTTTACATCCAAATTTGGATCAAGGAAACTAATTCTGGGTCCTCAAACACGATGGCTACCTCATTTGTCCTTAGAGAATTATGTCTCTGTGGATTCCTATCCAGTGGATTTGCTACAGTAACAGTGTTTGGTTGAGCACCTGCTCCTCTGTGCATTCCTGTTCGATTTTAAACATCATTCTACACGCTGGAGTGGAAGGATTAATTTCACTCATTCGTCACCTTAACTGATTCATCATTTCAGATCAGCACCTTGAATTGTCCACATGACGCATTTCCTGTTGGTGACCTTCTCCGGATTGAGGATATACAGATGAGCCTATTGTCTCTACTCATCATTTTCTGGATGTGACTCACCTGCCTGATGGTAACAGTCATCATTTATTCATTTATCTGAAATCAACAGGGTCCTCTGTGAGGAGGAGGGCTAATATTCACAGAAAGAACAATTAGAGTACCTGCTGTTTTTAAATGAAATTCACAGAATCTGCACCTTGACCTGTCTGTTACCAGAAGTGGAGGTAAGACAAGTCTCCCTTCATTACAACACCTCCTGTATATCCCTTTGCTAATCTGCTCACCTCAATAAACTTTTAACCACAATATTTACACTGACTGCCCCGACTACCACTATAATGCTCCCTCACAATCACTTGTCACACACGTGTGTTTACGAGGAAGTTACCAAGCCCTAAGGTGAGTGAAACATCGCAAGATGAAGGGTTGATTTATGGTACTAATGCCCGTCTCTCCTTCTCATCAGATCAAAAGAAGAAAAATAATTCCATTTATTCAGCACTCAAACTTGCAGATTCACAAGATGGACGCCCAACGTCACTTCCACTTCCGACTCCAGAGGACGACGTCACTTCCGGTCTCTCAACAATGACATCATTTCTGGTCGCCCAATGATGACGTCACTTTCGTCCACCCGTTATGATGTCATCTCCTGTCACATCACTTCTGTCAGCCATATTTTGTATAAATAACACCATGTTTCAGTTGTATATTGTCAAATGCTTTGTTTTTGATTATTTTATCATCTTTATTGTTTGCTACGTCCGCTGGACATTATATGGGATCATTCGCCAACTCTTTTTATTTTGTGGTGCCTTTATTTACAACACCCTACTACACAATTTAAGGCAATCTCAGAGTTGTAGTAAGATTTGGGGCTCCCCTGTCCCTTTGACTTCACACCCTCTGACGCTGAACATCACACTGTAGTTTGGCTCTCGTTATTGTTGGAGTCTCCTGGGCCGGCACTGCTGTAATGGCCGTGGGATTCTTATGATGTCTCTCTTCATGTTCCACTGGGGTTTATACTTCCTGAGCATTAACTGTGCATGGACATCCTAAACAATCTGCACATTCATATCCTCGGACAATTCATCATCCTGGTCTGGTGCATCACATCTTGATTTCTTTTGCCACAGACTTTCTTAGCTTTGGGTTTTTCATGCTGTCTCATCATATGTTTATGCATTTGATCCTTTTCCCTAATGGAAGATTATTGCTTTTGAGATGGAGCTGTCTGTTTCTATCCATCCGACAGTTACTCTCTGTTTGACATATTTAGGCACCATCTGTTGGAATGTGTTTTTGTAATTCAGGTTGCAAGAATTTGCACAATATTTTTCATTTCAACAAATGGCGCATCACAAACATTAACACTACTTTTACAAATCCCATACCAAATGTCTTCTAACAGACACAGAGATATATTTCTTTGCTACAACTCTCTGTGGGAATGATACATGTGATGAATTGTTAAAAATGCTTATGAAGCACCATATGTTGGAATGACAGAGACATGGCAACCAGATGGACACACAGACTCTTTTCCTTTTATTAAGGTGGATACGCTGATTTCTGTCCATCTGCCAGTTACTCTCTGTTAGATGTGCTCAGTGTTAACATTTGCAGGGCAGTGTGTCTGCCCCATTGCTGTGTCTCCGTGATACACCATTTAGTACAGGATTTGTACAAGCAGTGTGTGTTAATGTTTGTTATACGCCATCTGTTGGAATGACAAATACAATGCATTTTAACACTAAAAATGTTTATGAAGTGCCATCTGTTGGAATTACAGAGACAAAGCAACTGGATGAACAGAACACACAGAAAGTCTAATTAAGGTGGATTTGATTGGCTGGCCTGCTGTTTTGTGGACAGGAAAAATATCATATGGACTGATGCTGATGTGTGGACTGACAGTTGGTAAATCTGCTGTACACATCAGGGCACTATATAACCTGACATTCTCTGAACCGTCTTAATGGCATCCAAATGAGTCCATTATAACACCCAAGTCTGTCTCCTAATCGGTACTTTCAAGTTTCAGACCTGTCATTGTGTATTTAAACCTAATATTTTACTTCTTGTGAAGACGTGTGAGTGTCAGACGATGGGTGGTCTCCCTGTGCAGAGCTGCTTAATGACCTAAAGCCTGCTGACCTGCTGTCTCCCAAAATGTATTGCACTATGTGGACTAATGACATAAATATGTGACAAGTGACACTACAAGGTGCTTCAGTGACACAAGGAGAGACGAGAGGACCTCCTTGAAGTTTGTATTAACAGACCACCAGTGTGTCACGTATGAACTCTTGTGTGGTGAGGACCACTTCACTGTCTGTGATGATGAGGAGGGGATGACAACAACACAACACAAACTCCTGTAAAGTCGCATGTCTGCCGTCAGTGAGCAGCTGCTGCTGATTGTTTAATCAAAAGTGAACTCGTATGATGGAGATGGTGGTCCTCTCATGTTGTTCATTGTACGGTTCAGAGCTTCTGTAAAACACATCACTTGCTGTTACTCTAAAACAGTATGAATTTAAAACAACTGTAATATTAATATAAAATAGTGAATCTAAGCATTAAGATATAATAGAAGACTGTTCTGGAGAGATCTTGACATCATTTCTATCTTTATTAAGAACTTTAATTGTCCTTATAGTGATGACGGTTAACAGACTCATGCAGTACGGTGCTCCTCGGTGCTTCAAAATCTGACAGAAGCAATTGTTTAGTTTGATATAAAGTTACAAATCAGTGACACAGAAAATGTCTTCAAAATAAAAAAGAAATATCAGTGAGCGCTGCTGCATTGGAATACTGAGAGTTTAGCTGTCACTGGCACAGAGAAATGCATGTTGTGTGTTTGAGGATTTAAGAAAAGAAAGACGTCCAGTAAATCAGAGAAAGAC
Organism: Polypterus senegalus; assembly: GCF_016835505.1. NCBI lineage: Eukaryota > Metazoa > Chordata > Cladistia > Polypteriformes > Polypteridae > Polypterus > Polypterus senegalus. The sequence continues at coordinate 39,043 of NW_024378077.1, forward strand.
AATCAGCACAACGTTAGACTGACAGAGAGCAACGGGGGGAATACAATACATCCATCCATCCTTTTTCCAACCCACTGAATCCGAACACAGGGTCACGGGGGCTGCTGGAGCCAATCCCAGCTAACACGGGGCATAAGACAGGAACCAATCCTGGGCAGGGTGCCAACCCACCGCAGGAATACAATACAATACAATACAATTTATTTTTGTATAGCCCAAAATCACACAAGAAGTGCCGCAATGGCCTTTAACAGGCCCTGCCACTTGACAGCCCCCCAGCCTTGACTCTCTGAGAAGACAAGAAAAAACTCCCAAAAAAAAAACCTTGTAGAGAAAATACTGTCTGGAATTTAATGTGAGGGTCCGGAAAAGACAAAAACACACAGCTGTTACTGTACACTGTATGTGTGTGTGTGTGTGTGTGTGTGTGTGTGTGTGAGGGCCTCTCATGAGCACAGGGTGGTCCAGCACACTCCATGTAGGAGTCAGAGGGGCTCTGAGCAGCACAGCACAGGATGGAGTGTCAGACCACCACTGGGCACAACCTCAGCTCATCTGAACCTGCTGATTTAATGTGCTGCTCGCTGTGATGAGGAAAGAAAGTCAAAGTGACTGAGAACAAAAAAACAAAAACAGCAGACAGAGGAGAAGAAGGAAACTGCAGAGAGCCAGCAGCTGACCACTGTGGAGCTGTGAGGAGAGACCACCGCAGCCCTGAGCGGCTCCTGACAAACAAATATAATGAAGACATCTGAGATTTGATGAACTCATTAGTGAGTAAGAACTGAAATGAACAAACAAACATCCTGAGAGAATTTGTGAAGCACACACAGCAGAGAGACGCCTCATGTGAATTACGTCAGCAGAGAGAATATGGCAGTCGCAGGGCCTCAGTGTATAAACATCTCAGTGTGCAGGCAGGACGGCTCAGTGACATCAGGGGACAGACATGGAGTGGAATGGACTGAAACATGGCCGTTGTTATCCTCACAGTAATGCATCTTGTCCTAAACTAATTGTTGAAACTGAAGTGTATGGACTTTATTACACTTTCTCGTGTCTTTTGCTTTTCTCGACAGTCTTTGGAAATCTTCTTGTCATCATTTCTATTTCTCATTTTGTTCAGCTGCACACGCCGACTAATCTTCTGATCCTTTCACTTGCAGCGGCCGATTTCTTAACAGGTTTCTTTGTGTTGCCCTTTACTTTGACTATGCTGATTGACGGTTGCTGGTACTTTGCAGTTATTTATTGTTATTTATATCAGGCACTTGCAAATATTCTTACTACTGTAGTTGTATATAATGTGGTTTTAATATCCATTGATCGCTACATTGCTGTCTGCCATCCTTTCTTTTACAGCTCAAAAATAACTTTGACTGTTGCAGGGATCAGCATTGCTGGAGTGTGGCTGTTTGCACTTTTATACACAGTTATATTTTTATGTTTGAGTCATTTTGATGTAGAGTCATGTGAAGGAACTTGTGGAGTATTCACTAATTATAAAATGGGCATTTTTATTTTGCTCCTAACTTTTTTTATTCCTTATTCACTGATGATTGGTTTTTATATCAGAATATTTGTAGTTGCAAGAAGCCATTCAAGAGCCATCAACTGTATGATAGAAAAGAGACAAACTGAGGAGGTGAGTGACAGTAAAATATCAAAACCGTCTGAAAGAAAAGCCGCAAAAACATTAGGAGTAGAGTTTCTTGGTGACTTTATTTTTTTTACATTGTAAAATAATTATTGCCAGTCAGTCAGCTATTCTCCAACCCGCTGTATCCAAACTTAGGGTCATGAGGGTCTGCTGGAGCCAATCCCACCAACACAGGGCACAAGGCAGGAACCAATGCCAGGCAGGGCGCCAACACACAGTAGATGAGTATTATTGCTGTTTCCATTATTTTGGGAGAGAGTTAATCATTTGTTCATAAATTGTTAAGTAATCTGCTGAATTTTAACTAATATCTGGAAATATAAAAATCTTTTAACACCTGCAGTTACAATTTCCACCGACTTTCAAATTTCACAACTAAAAACTGCACAGCTGAGCTCAGACGATGGCCGACATTCTGTTCAGCTTTGGTCAGGCGGGTGGGGATTTGTTTGAGAGTCAAATTCTATGAAATGTTTCTTTATTATTTCACTTTTATATCAAACTAAACTCTTCATTTTATTGTGAAGTTAATGTTTCCTATTCCTGCACTTTAATCTGCACTCCTCCTCAATAAGGCAGCAGATGACAGACGAGTGCAGACGGAGCAGTCGGCCTTCACTCCTCACACTGCTGGCTCACTAAATGACACTGAGGTGACTGTGAGGAACTGAAATGGACGACTGAGAAGGTCAAATGAGGTTTGATGTCCACAATTAAACGTAGGATTTGCTGCTTTAGACTGACGTTTGTTAATATTTGTGAAGTCTCATTAGCCGCAGCTACACACCTCATAGAGAACACAATTAATACTTCAGAGAACAGCATTGTGCTCAATTCTAGAAAACAGAGAAACTTAAACCTTCAATAAATGAATTCTAAACTTAAACCCTAAACCTTTAATAATTTACATTTGGATCAAAATCACTTGCTGCCTATGCACACTGTTTAATAATATTTTTTATAATTGTTATAAAGTTCTTCCTTCTTTTTCAAACCACCTTTACATGATTTTGATTTTTTCATCTTTATAATCCTCACTGCTATCCCATCTAGTAGGTTGCTGCACTAAAGTATTTTTCTATAAAATATTCATGCAGACATTTTCTTCTTCAGTTCATTATCGTGGTTCAAGTTGTCTCTTTAGCAGTTTTTAGTGATTCCACGATGGTGGATGTGAGATTTGCTGTTATTTCTCTGTCATTATCAGTAAATAATCAAAACTATTGTGATATATTGTGGTAGAAACTGACTGGCACCCCACACTGGGTAATAAAACACCAGCAGGAGAAAAGTGTCAGTCAGTCTTCTTCATCATGAAGTCTGACCAGAGGAGCACAAGCACCTTATTACAAGTGTGACCAAGGAGGGCCGCCTGTCTCTCTCTATTCACACACTTCATTCATCAGATCACAATGCCAAGGAGTTCATCACATAATCAGAAAACCTTTAAAGCTTTGGACTTCAAATCCCCCCACTGACGCTGTGTGCCCCTCAGTAAGTCACTTCACCCGCCTGAACTCCAACTGGACTAAGAAAAGAAAAGCAGCCAATCGTATCTGAAATGTTGTAAGTCACTTTGGATAAAAGCATCAGCCACATAATTAAATGTCCTGATATATAAATAACCTGATTGGTTTATTGTGGTCGAAATTGAACATCTGATTAAAGAATGAAACATCTGCTAAGAGGACAATTCAGTAATCAGGCAGGAGAAATGCTCTTGATGGTCTCTTTTAATGACTCCTCGTCTAAATGCCTTGGAGGGCTCGTTGATCAGAAGCAGTCTGTCACAGCCTGGTCAGAATGGTCAGAGAAACACAGAATGGCGGCTCATGTGATAAACTACTGAGTTTACAAACAGAGTCAATCGAGGCTTACATTCACTCTGGGTGGCTCGTCGGTTTACACTCAAATGATTTATATAAAATAAAAGGCTGTTATATTATATTCTGGTGTCTGACATTTATTAACCCTTTGTGCTATTTCTTAAAGATGAATGCTATGTTACCCTAAAATTATTCTTCCACATCCCCCCTTCAGGACTTCATAAAGTCCCACTAACACAGTAAGGACTAATATCCTATTGTAACCCTAAGTCTAATCTGTATAAAGCCTGTGGATCCTGAATATGTCGTCCCTTAAAGGATAAAAGGAAGTAAAAGATTTCTGGTAGCTGAATTTGGGGAATAACAGAAATCAGTGCAAATCTTCAATACCTGAGATAAATCACATAAATCAATAGCCAGAAAATCAAGTCAAACAATAACACGTCTCAAAGTCCTTTCTCCTCAGAGTGTACTGGCATTACATGTCTTCCCATATAAACCTCAGATTTGTGTCCCATAACCCCATAACCTCCATGTAGGATGATACAAACATTGTCAACGACTATTTGATTTCCTTCTTAGCTAACAAACATGAGCTCTCTTGGCTCAGATGTGTGCCTAGTCCTTTATTTGTTATCAATGGTCTACAGTTTCAAAGTGTCCAGAATGTTTCATTAGAGCATCAAATTATAGATCCATCCATCCTTCCATTATCCAACCCACTATATCCTAACTAGAGGGTCACGGGGGTCTGCTGGAGCCAATCCCAGCCAACACAGGGTGCAAGGCAGGAAACAAACCCCGGGCAGGGTGCCAGCCCACCGCAGGGCGCACACACACACACACCAAGCACACACCAGCGACAATTTAGGATCGCCAATGCACTTAACCTGCATGTCTTTGGACTGTGGGAGGAAACCCACGCAGACACGGGGAGAGCACAAGCAAACTCCACGCAGGGAGAACTCATCCTTACTGCGAGGCAGCAGTGCTACCCACTGTGCCACCGTGCCACAAATTATAGATTATAAAGTTAAATCCTATTATCAGCTATGAAGTCATTCAAACAACAACACTCCACGTCACATTTAAGATGTTCAAATTACTTGTGAACAAGGAGTGATGGCACAAGAAATCAAACTCTCACTGTCTCAAATGCCTGATTATTTAAAATCTATTTTATATTTACTGATGCTCTCATGGTAGTTAGTGCATCACACCAGTACACAGTACGTCAAAGAACATTTTCTGATATTTAAAATTAGCTCTTCTTAATAATATTGATCATGAGATGCTTCTCCAGAGCGATGATCTGCAGATAAAGCACAGTCTACCCTTTGTGTGACTTACAGCGTATCTTAATATATATGTAGACCGCTACCTGGACTGGAAGCCACTGCTCATCACCAGCAGCTTTCTTCTTATCCTAGAGAATGTTTTTTTAATTTTTTTATTATTACTTTAATTTAAAAATTACTAAAAGAACTTTCCTCCATTTGAGTGAGGCCAGTACTCTATGGTAGAAGGCAGACACATTTATATAAGTCAGGATTAACGTGTCATTGGACCTAATCATATTCATTTTGAAGTTTACATTTAAAACCTATATATTTATGTACTCCTTTATCAATTACCTTATCATTTCAAACAACACCACACATTTTCACACGTTGTCTTTAACCAAACATATTCCCAAACTCACTAAAATTCCTTCAAATATATTTCAGTCACAGCTCATATTTCATAAGGTACATTTATACTTTCATACGTTTTATTATTTAGCGTCTAATATTTAAAGCATTGTCACACTTTTCTTTACGTTTATTTTACTCCATGCAGAGAATATGCAAGTTTGATCCTTCATTTCCTGTTGCTGGGCAACAGTGCCAACCACTGCGCCACCATATCACCCGACAGCTCATGGAAAGCATTTCAAACGATGTGCGTAACAAATACGCAGCTTCACATTTAGAATCTATTTAATAAGTCAGCTGACACACACACACACACACACACACAGCGACACTTCGGAGCAGACATAACTGATAATGGACTCACTAGTGGATCAAGCTCTCCTCCATCTTCATCCCTTCTCCAGCCCCCCTTATCTTTTAAAGGACCACCTCTGAAATCCCCCCATCACTTACACATCTTCCTGCAGTTTCAGTTTGGGTCCCTGCAGTGCAATGAGGCAGCGATGTGACTTGTGTGTCGTCCTGCAGGTCATTCAGATGATCTCCTTCTTGGTTGTCCACAGCAGGTCTGACTACGTAGTTCCTGTTTGCCCCCTTGCTTTTTCTTATTTACGGGGCACTTGCCCCCCGTGGTCATCCTGACAGATGGCTACTCCAGGAGATTTCACGCCTCGTACGTCTGCTTTGGATAAAAGCCTCTGCCAAATGAAGGAATGGGTGACAGGATCTTCTGACGTCATTGGCTGTGTGGACTGAAGACGTCCTCGAGTGACCGTTGATGAAGTTAATATGTACGTAAACATTACACGTGATATTTATTGAAAAATTTTAACTGCTCAGCCTTTACAGAGTATGAAATGAGGTCTGATAAATCCAATTTAAAAGTGTGTACTTTCACCATTATAAGCTCATTCTTTTTCGTCATACACACAGCATTACAATGAAATAGTACGTTAAAATGTAAGGATTCAGATGTAAATGAACTTGTGGACAATTGAACAGACGACATTACTGGACTACACAAATAATTCTGAATTAATGATGAACAGGTGAAGTGCGTCTGCAGGCTGTGATGCATTTAGCTGTAAATATTTAAAGAGTTTCAACAAATGTGATGAACTGAAATGTGTCGTTGACTCAAAACAATAAACTAACAGGGCTGTTCACTTTATTAACTAATTTAATTTAATATAACTTACCAAAAACATGTTACTAAGTATTATGTAATGCAGCTGTTTCTACTGATACAGTCACAGAAGCGTAATTTACTAAGGTATCTTAAGTTCATTTCTATCACAATTCACACTTTTGTAATAGTATTTGCCCACGTTCACCATACACGGTTACATTTAGCTGATTTAACGTAAAAAGCAAGATTTTGTGTACGCATATCTATCTATCTATCTATCTATCTATCCTAAATTTGCATAAAGATCCACCCCTTTTGTTGCATTGTGGTCCTGGGAGTCTGCACACCTTTTTAAATTTGGGAACAAAGTTAGTGAAAAAATTAGTGAATTGATTTTTCTCAGAATATCGTGGGTTTATATGCAGTTGTGGACGCTGATTTATAATTCTTTTTTTTTTAAACATTATCACATTTATTGCCCATCCTCTTCTTTGCCTCCGATACTACAGAGTTAGTAATATTAAGATGATGCTGGACATTCAATCATTATGGCATAAACTTTGATATTTGTTACTGTTTGAATATTTGAATATGATTGAAAGGAGGTTTATTTTATTATTTATTTTCTGAGTGCATTTTGATTTGTGTCATTGTTTTTCTTAAATTTACATATAGAACGAATTTCATTTGTATAGATCAGCAGCTGCAGCTAAAGTCACTTCAGTACACATGTAGTTTGTGAACATGTCTGTGTCGATCAAACAGAGGAAGCTCTGAAGTTTACTTGTGATTTATGCTGTTGGAAGAGAAGTAAATAAATCAAGGTAAATAACATTCGATCTGGCTTTTATATAATAATTGATATTTTATAATAATTTTATATTTTATAATTCTAACAACATAATTACAGTGCAGTTTTCTTCATCAGATGATATTATTTACAACACATGTTAGTGCCATTTCTGTACTATGATCAGTGCAGAAACCAGACTGGAATTTCTCAAATAAATCATTTATCATTAATCATTTATTTTTTCCAAGTGTTTTAGAGAGATTTCAATTTGAAATGGGTCTGTAATTATTAAGTATACTGTTAATAATGTTGGTCTAGGTCTGACTTTTTAAGTAATGGTTTAATGACTGACACTTTTAGTGCATCAAGTACTATGCCATGCAATAATGAACTATTAATAATGTTGAGAATAAGCACTGCAAGAACATCCATTGCACTTTTTACTAGTTTTGTTGGCACAGGGTCTAGGGAACAAGTAGCAGGTTTCATGTTAGAAATTGAGGTTAAAACTTCCTGTTGTGTTACAGGATTAAAATATCTAAAGTGGTGCATGCAAGGTGAGACAGGGTCTGCCAAGCTAGCATGTGGATTGCACTGTGATACTGAGATCTGGGATCTTACATTTTTAATTTTCTCATTAAAGAAGTTCATAAAGTCTGAACTGCTAATGTCTGCTGGTATTCTGCACTGTAGATCTGAATTCCCATTTGTTAATTTAGCGACTGTTCTAAACAGAACCTGAGGATTTTTATTATTGCTATTATTTTAGTATAGTAGTCTGAGCGAGGTTAAAGAGAGCTTTTTTATATTTTTAACACTCTCTCTCCATACAATTTGAAAGACCTGCAGCTTTGTTTTTCTCCATCTGCTCTCCATTGTTGCACTAATGCAATATTATTTGAAAACGAACAGATCGGGTGTAAATTTATGTTACTGGTAAAGGTTAGCTTTTTTCACTTTTATTCTCTCAGTCACATTCACACTCACCAAATAAAAACCCATTGATCTGTCTCTAACTAACAGCGCCAGTATAAATTCACACCTGATCTGAAACTGTTCGTTTTCAAATAATATTGCATTAGTGCGACAATGTTTTCTGATTGGTACTATTCAGGTCATAAAACGATTTCTTTTTTCCTGCTGCTGCATTGACATCATGGACACGAAGGCGAGAGCTTATTCAGTGCGAGCAGGAACACATGGGTGGCCGGTTGCTTGTGCTATAACACAATTGACTTGGCGGCGATGAGCGCTCATGTACTGTACAAGGCATGGACGGGGGCCACTGAGAAAAGAAGAGTGTTCATGGCTCACCTTGCAGAGGAGCTTTGTCGTCACTTCTTACTAGAAAAGGTGATGGATAAAGCAAAGAAGATGCAACATCGACAAGGCTTCTGTTCCAAGACGTTCAAATGAATATGAATAATATGAATAATGTTGTATCAGTGCCACAATGTTTTCGAAATGTACTATACAGGTCATATAATGAGTTATTCCAAATATCATACATGCCTATGTCTCTGTTTTTGTCAGTACAGCTTTGACATCATAGACCATAAGGCACATACTAATTCCGCATAAGTAGGAACACTCAATAAAACTGAATAAAAAAAAATGAAATAACAGTGAGATACAAAGAAGGCAGATTCACCAGCGTTTGTGTGTCAGCTTTTATCCCTCCAGATCAGAGAATTTCCAGTTCCATTGTCTCAAAACACCACTCACATCTACAGTTATTCCCAGTTTCAGATAAAAAGTAACCTCGTCAGATCTGGGGTGTGGTGCAGGTGGGTGTTGTATCGTGATTGTGACTAAGAGAATTAAAGTGAAATAAAAAAACGCTAACTTTTACAGGTACTATAAATGTACAGCAACTGTCACAGACACAAATCAAATGTATGTTTGTATTGTATAATATTAACAATAAGAGCAGCTCACTACTCAAAACGCTAATTTTGCCAGGGCGCTGGTTTCGAACTCACAACCTCCGGTTTACAGTTCTAACAAGCTATCGTATTTTGTCGTACATTTTGTTATTTATTACTACAACATAAAAAACGTTTCTGTTTTAACAATGTGTTTACACAGATTGTTGTAGATACAGAACACACATCAAATTATTTCCCCTTCCAGTTCTAGGTAGCTCACTCTCAGATAGTCAATTAAGCAGGCTGCTTGCTGCTTGGGCTTATCCACACATTTACAAGACAAAAGACGCTGACAGAGAGGTGTGAAGGGACTTAAGGTGAGCTGGGTTTACGAGTTTTTTCGTTGGCTCTGGTAATTCTAGTGTTAAACTTATGCTGTTATTACAAGCTGTCATTGAACTTCCTCACTTTTCAGCCCTGTACTTTCTCTGAGCCTTTTATTCTTATTATTTTACATATTTATTCCTTTTGATTGTCACATCACAAATTGTTCAGGCTTTCTTTCCCTTTCATTTGTCAAATGGCCACAGGGTTGTTGTAGAGCACAATGGCTCCTGCTGCTTCATACACAGAAAGTGTTCAGTTATCTTGGTAAGACTTTTAAAATCTAACAACATAATTCAGAGGTGTCCGCTCATTCATGTGTATTGATATTTATTTCTTTCTAATGAATGTTTTAATGAGGATTTGAACACAAGTGTCTCTTTCCGTGATCATTAACAAAGACCTGACGCTTGATATCCGTGTGTTTAGATAAACCTCAGCATGTTGATTTCAAACATGTGAAAGTTCTTTATGTCAAGTCGTGTCACTAATCCAGACAATGCTGTGATTGTCCACTCAGATCCTACATTTGATTCAGCTCATCGTATTTCCTGATTGTGATGTCTGTTCAGGTGAAATGCCATTATAGAAACACACACAGCTGAAGTCATTTTGTGTTAAATTCCTTGACTTTGCTCTCTGGTGTCAGTTCTCGTCTCAGGTTTCTCCAGTTTGTACTGAGCTTTATTTAATTTATTCCCTTGACGTCTCTTCCTTTCCCTAACCACAGGCTGATGAGCTGCAGGTTACATAATCCATTACACTGATGAAGTTGTTGAAAGTGTCTCCCTTCCCAGAATCCTCTTTATTAGCCTGATGCACTAATGTGGTGAGGAATTTGTCTTTGTAGTGTTGTTGCAACAATCAAGGAGAGAACAAAACATAAAAAGATCAAATATGACAGATTGTGAAGTGATCTTATTATGTTTTATATCACATTATTTCAATTTTATTTTTTATGTCATTATTGCTGTATGTTTTAACTCTAAGCGCACTTTCCATGGAGCAGCTCGTCTACACATAGAAGGAGGATCTGCTGCTACAGACAGAGGGCCGTTTCACACTGAGGGGATTTTTTCTGCAGTCAGAAAAGCAGACAGACATCATTAGCAGACAAGTAGGATTTAGAAGGTCAGAACTTTAAAACATTTTTTGGAGTTTCCACTGGTTATCTTAGTTCAAGCTCACCTCATCGATGTGTACTGATGCGGTCTGTGAAAATGACGTTAGACAGAGAGGGGCTAGAAGTGTTCACCTTGGCCCTCACAAGCTTTAAAAAGTCATCAGCTTAACTCTTTTAGGGATGATTTTTTTTTGTTTCTTTTGTCTCAGGACTGAATATTTTTCCAAAAACTCACTTTTAAAAAAAATTAACACAAAGCAAATGTTTAACACATCAAATCAACAAAAAAAAATTTTTTCTGACAAATGTTCCTGTCTTGCATGTTGTATGAGCCTGCATACCTTATGATTTCACATACATATCACATTCATGTTACACAGCAAAGTCCTGTAAAGTCTGATGTCGCTCAAAGCAGCCAATTGCATGCCTTGCCACGTTGCACTCCTTACAGTACGTGTTGCACTGGTGCCTCCTTCCCAGTTGTCTGTTGTTGCACACAACACAGTCAGGTTTGTATTTTTTGTCCTCATATGTTGCAGGAAAGTGGCGCTCAGTCAGTCTGCCTGGCACTGCTCTTTGTGATGGCCTTCCTCGTTTTGCCAAAGGCACTGCAACACACCCTGCCAGCAAGATGTCAACCTCCCTCTAGCAGAAATCTGCCGCAGTCATAGTGCTGTCACTGTTTGCCTGCTTGAACATTATATAGCCATTTGTAAGTGCAATCTCACACATGCGCTGGTACACAGTGTGGTACCACTTGCTGGACTTATGGCTGTAAGCGTATGACCCCAGCATCTGATCCAGTCGATCAATTCCAGCCATTTTTCAGTTATACTCCTCAAGTGCTACTGGCTTGTCCAGCTTCCTACTTTCTCACATGTATTGTTAGTGTGTACTGTAGAGACAAGTCACCCATTTGACATCGTGCCATGCCACTGCCACCAAGTTTTCTGCCTGCATGTAAACCGTATTGTCACCTCTGTTCATCTTCAGCCTGTGAAGGCCTGTGTCTCCTGTTCACCCTCACTGTGCCACAAGCTCCAATTCATCTGCTCTGTAGCTCCATGAACAATTCTGGGCATGTATAAAAATTGTCCAAATGTACACAACATGACCCAAATGTTCATAGCCCTGAATCAGCTCCAGCACAATCTGACTTGTCAAGGGACAGTTCTCTCTTTAAAAGAAATACTTTCCTGTATATGTGATTACTTTCAGACAGAAACCAGTGTTTGTTTCTGCCAGTACAAAATCCTTTATGTCATACTTTGTGGGCTTGTCTGGCATATATAATGTGAACGATACGGGGCGCCCTCGCTCCCTTGAACCCCTGTCCACGACTCCAGACACCAGGTAAAAGTCCAAATGTTGACTTTATTTTTCTTCCACAGTGCACAAAGCACACTCTCCACCACAATACTCATATAAATCAACAATTCTCAAATAAATCAATCCTCCAGCTCCCAGACGCGTTGCCACCCTTCCACCCAGCTCAGCTCATTGTCTGGGAGTTCCCATAGTCCTTTTATAATCCCTGACCCGGAAGTGTTTCTGCCCAACAGTCCACAAGTCCTTATTCCTTCCGGGTCAGGGTAAATAGTCCTTTTCTTCAACCCGGAAATCCGTCGCTCTTCCTATGATGAACCTCCGCGGTCCTCCCTGCAGCTCCCTCCTGTGGCCCCCACAGCATCCAGCAGGGCTTTGCATAAAAACTCCATTGTCCATGATGCCCTGCTGGTCTTCTGGGGACCTCCACGCTGCAAGGAGGGCTCCACCTGGCGGCTTGGGGTTATTGGCCGGGATAAATGGCCGGCCATCCTTCACAATATATATTGGCAGAAAAAAAGCCATCCCTTGTATTTTATCATAGATTCATCCACAGACAAATCACGGCCAGGCTGATAAAATTGTTTCTATGTTGGTTCCACAAAGTGAAGCAGGGGCTGAACTTTATACATGGGGTTATAGCCGGGCTCACCCCTTGGGATTTGCTTCTGGTTATCACAGAAGTGAATAACACTTTGCCAGCAGCGCGTACCTATCATCACGTGGCATAACCTGTCCAAAGCCACCAGGGGACAAAGCACGTTTGGACCAATGCTCCCTGAAGTTATATCGCCAGTCTAGTCCCATCTCTATTTGTAAAGCCACAAAGCCCTTCATCTCGTCTTTTGTTGTGGGTTTCCACTTTGAAGTACAAGAATGTTCAGGAAAGAACAGCCTGAAGTAGTCCAGTGGCTGGTAATCCGTCGTGTCCAACAGCAAGCCGTGCCTTCTTCTGAACTCTGGTAGCCAGGTTGAGTCCTGTGGATCGATGTCTGGGTATTCCTCCAATGCAAACCTTTTTGTAGGTGCATCAGCTGTGCGAATGTGCTCAGCTGGCTGCCAATCAGCTGGGGTGGCATCGGCTGGGGTCTGATCAGCTGATGCCAGTTCCTCACTGTCCTACTCAATCTTCAGGTCACTTTCAACAAAATCAGATTCCAAAAAATCAGAGTTCAACTCAGTGATAATGTACAAAACATCTTCTGCTGAGTATTTTGTTTTCTGTGCTCACGTTGCTCCCTCATGAGATGTCGATGCCATCTTGCCTTTGTTTATGTTTCGTAACTCACGCACTCGCAGAGATTAGATGCTGAGCCAATGAGTCTAACGTTCCCCCAAGCAAAGAGAGAATACCTTTAACATAACTGTGAGTGTTGTCACCATTAACAGCTGATTATCGCCATCTATCCCGGATGTTGACTATGGTTGAAATGCGGCCTCAACCCCTCCTGTCGATAAAAGTCGACATCCACCCTAAAAGAGTTAAAGTGAAAATATCCATTCTATCATCTGCTGAATTGAAGAGAGGAAAATAAAAGAGAAAATAACAGAAGCAAAACAATCACAGCCACACAGCCATTAACACTAGAATTACCAGAGCCTACGAAAAAACTCGTAATTCCGTCCCACCTTAAACTGCTTCTTAAATCCCTTCACACCTCTCCACCAGCGCCCTTTGTCTTCTAAATGTGCTGATAAAGAGAAGCCGGCTATTCCATCCCCCCACCAATTTAGAACGTGCACGAACTTCTCTCAGCTCATGCCTTGATTGAGTATCTGGGAGTGAAGTGGAGTTTTAGAGTGAAATAATAGATCGTTGTTTGGAACACACGCATTTCATGTCTGTTCCGTTTCTACAGTAATCTGTGTCAACACATTGTTAAAACAGAAACTTTTTTTATATTCTAGTAGTAGATGACAAAATGTAGGCATAAACTATATAATGTATGAAGCCTGAAGTCCAAATAGCAAAGAAACATTTTCACAAGAATAACACAATTGCACTTTTATTCAAACATATAACTGCAGAAAGAAAAAGCCGCCTTAACATGCGACATTGACACCAGTTTACTGTAACTGCCTCCGTGGTTCAATAGACTCAGCCCCTGCTTGGGAATCAAGAGGTCACGAGTTCGATCCTGCGCCCCTCCGTTTTGAGAAGTAAACTGTTCTTAGTCTTACTATTTTAGAATAAAAGCATACATTTGATTTCAGTCTGTAACAGCCAGTGCAATTTATGATCCTTGTAAAGGTTAGCTTTTTTTTTTTTATTCACTTTTCATTCTCTCAGTCGCGTTCAGAATCAATCCATACAACCCCATCTGACACGGCTGTTTTCACTAAACATGCGCTATAGCTCTGCAGTGTACCACGATGCATACTAACGCCAAACACCCAAACCGGGTTCTGACACACAAACGCTGGCGAAGCTGCCTTCTTCGTATCTCACCGTCACTTGCTTTTCTTTTTATTCAGTTTTATTGAG